>NC_083439.1:42628579-42734195 GCF_020745735.1 Hemiscyllium ocellatum | reverse complement strand
CAAATTCCTCTCCAAGGCAGTCAACATCCTGATTTGAAATGTATTGCCATTCCCTTCACTGTTGCTGCGTGGAAACCCTGGAACTCCCTCTTTAGTCACAGTGGGTCACCGCACAGCAGGTAGATATGCAACAGTTGGAGAAGGCAGCTCAGCACCACCTTCTCAAGGGCAACTGGGACGCGAAAGAAATGCTGGGCACATCCAGCGATGCCCACATCCAAAAAAATACTTTTTTAAAAATAGTCCCAAGTTGAGCATCTCGAAAGGACAGATTATCTTATTTGAACACGAGCAGGAAAGCAGTGTTTCTAATATTGAACATTTTAAACTTTTCTGTTATTAGAAGGTGTTCAGTATTCGATGCCATATTGTTGGCTGAGTGCTGTGATAAATTGCACTGTTTTGTTTAAATCAACAATACTGGCGTACCAGGATCAACCCTTCGAAAACACCAGACAGAAAATGACAATCATCGTAGAGAGAATGTACTCCCACCAGATAAGGCTCCCTGATAAGCAGCTCATATTCAAATTATTAATGGAATACTGGCTGACACTGATCCTCCCACCGTCCATATCACAGGGGTTACCATTGACCAGAACGTGAAGTCAAATCAACATACAAATATAAGGGTTACAAGAGCAGGTCAGAGCAGGACAGAGACTAGAAGTCTATTCTGAATAATAGACACTATGACCTAAACGGCATGAGATATGACAATAGATTTAGGCCATTCAGAAAATCATTCATTTTGATACTGTGCCATTTTGTCATTGTCTCTATGAAAAAGTGGAAATATCTTCTACACACTGACTGTATCAATCTTTGCAGTAATCCATTAGTTTCAATCAGACCCCCCACCACCCCACCCCCACAATTTTTCTAAATTCCATCGAGTACGCACATTGCCGCTCATATGACAAGCCGTCATCCCCAGGATGGATCACCTCCAACACGAGCAGATCTTTCTCCAGAGATAGTGTCCAAAACAGCTCACAACTGGCCAAATACCGTCTGTCCATAGCCCATTACATTCTCAGCAGTATGTCTCCTGTCTTGCATTCTTGCTGTCTTGAAATGAATGCAAACATTGCTTTTGCTTCCCTAACTGACAACTGAACGTTAACCATAAGAGAGGACGAGTGCTTCAAAATTCTTTTGTGCTTCAGATTTAATGGATCCTATTAGAACATGGTGTCTCCTCTATTCCGCCTACCAAAGTGCATATTCTCACACGTTTCCATATTGTGTTCCATCAGCCACGTGTTTTCCCACAGTCCTAAACTGTTCAAGCCTTTCTGCAGCTTCCCCACTTCCTCAGTATCATCTGCAAACTTAGCAAAACTGACCTCAAGTCCTTTGTTCAGATTGTTCATATACAATATATTTCCTGGTTCCCTAAGGACCGTCCACCATATAAAAGGCACAACAGTGAAAGTGCTTGACTCCATTCAGGTTGAAGCAGTGGCTTGACTTGAATTATACCTGTAAAGTCTTCAGTCCCTGCACCACTGACCTTCAGTAGAAGCACACCCTACCCACTTTTGTTGTGAGTTTACTTCATTATGGCGCACAATCCCAGTCTATTGATGTCACTCTGTCTCAACACTGAGTGGTGCTCACACCAACCATGTCACTGTGTATTGATAACGATGGAGGGAGGTCGGCGAGGGTATGTCTATGATGAATAACTGTGTGACTGCCAGGCTGAAACCTGCCCCAACAGCCTCGGATGTACCTGTGCCCACTCTCACCGCTGCAGACCTGATCAGTCTTCCTGCAAGTCAGTCAAGGAAAGCGCCGGGCCTGGATAGTGTTCCCGGCTGAGCACACAGATCCTGTGAGGACCAACTGGCAGAGGTATTCACATACAATTTCAGCCTTTCCTTCCCACAGGCTGAAGTCCCAACCTGCTTCAGGAAGGCCAACAACAACCTTTTAAGTGAGAAAGCTCATGCTTTAATGACTTAATGATTACCACCCCATGGCTCTAACCTCAATAAATATGGAGTTATTTGAAAGGCTGGTTATGGCCCACAGCACCTTCAATCTCCCAGCCTGACTTGATCTCCTATAATATGCCGACTGATGTAACGGGTCCACAAAAGATGCCGTATCCCGAGCCCTGCACTCATCCCTAGGACATCTGGACAACAAAGTCACCTACACCAGACTCCTGCTCATTGACGACAGCTCCACCTTAAACATCATTACCCCTCCAGACCAATCTCAAAATTCCATGACCTTAGTCGTGGCTCCACTCTCTGCAACTGGATCCCCCGGTTTCTGACCAACAGACCCCAATTAGTGAAGGTAGGTATCTGCACCACCCTGTACACACACGGCTGTGTCGTCAGCCCCTACTGTACTCCCTGTACACACACAGCTGTGTCCTCAGCCCCCTACTGTACTCCCTGTGCACACAGCTGTGCCCTCAGACCCTATTGTACTCCCTGTACACATATGGCTGTGTCCTCAGCTCCCTACTGTAATTTGTGTACACACACGGCTGTGTGCTCAACCCTCTACTGTACTCCCTGTACACACATGGCTGTGTCTCTCAGCCCCCTACTGTACTCCCTGTACACACACGGCTGTGTCCTCATCCCCGACTGTACTCCCTGCACACCAAGAAAAGTGCCTCAGCCTCCAACAGTATTCCCTGTACACACACTGCTGTGCTCTCAGCCCCCTACTGCATTTCCTGTACACACACGGCTGTGCCCTCATCCCGACTGCACTCCCTGTACACCAAGAGATGTGCCTCAGCCCCCAATTGTACTCCCTGTACACACACAGCAGTGTCCCTCAGCCCCCTACCATACTCCCTGTACACACACAGCTGTATCCTCAGCCCCCTACTGTACTCCCTGTACACACACAGCTGTGCCGTCAGCCCCCTACTGTACTCCCTGTACACATGGCTGTGCCCTCAGCCCCCTACTGTTCTCCCTGTACACACGGCTGTGCCCTCAGCCCCCTACTGTACTCCCTGTACACATATGGCTGTGTCCTCAGCCCCAAACTGTACTTCGTGTACACACACGGCTGTGTCTCTCAACCCCCTACCTACACCAAGAGATGTGCCTCAGCCCCCAACTGTACTCCCTTTACACACACAGCAGTGTCCCTCAGCCCCCTACAGTACTCCCTGTATACCCACGGCTGTGTCCTCAGCCCCCTACTGTATTCTCTGTATACACACGACTGCATCCCTCAGCCTCCTACTCTACTCCCTGTACACAAACGGCTGTGTCCTCAACCCCCTACTTCATTCCCTGTACACATACGACTGTGTCTGCAGTCCCCTACTGTACTCCCTGTACACACACGGTTTTGTCATCAGCCCCCTATTGTACTCCGGTACACACACGTGGCTTTGTTGCCAAATTCCAAACAATGCTAACTGTAAGTTTGCTGATGACATCACCAAAGCAGGAGGGATATCAAACAACGATGAGCCTGAACATAGAAAGTAGATAGTGGGTTTGGTGGCATGGTGGAATGATAATAACCTCTCTCTCAAATTCGGCAAAAGTAACTAACTGATCATTGACTTTAGAATGAAAGGAGGGGAACATGCCACTATCTCCATCAACGGTCGAGACAGTGCAGAGCGTCAAGTCCTTCGGAGTGATGATAACTGGCAACCTACCTTGGACTTCTCACATAGGTGTGACAGTCACGATGGTGCAAAAACTTCTCTCCTTCCTCACTTGGCTCAGAATATTTAGCATGCACTAATTCTACAGATGCGCTATTGTGAACGTACTGTTCGGGTGCATAATGGCCTGGAACGGCAACACTCTGCCCAGGAACATCAGAAACTACAGAAGATTGTGTTCACAGCCCAGACTGTGACAGACTGCAATTTCCCGATCATTGACTCTATTTACACGGCTTGTTGCCGCAGAAAGGCTGCCAACATCTATCTTCTGTCTTCTGTTTCTTTCCCTGAACCTATTATCTTCCCTTCTCCCTGCCCATGTGACTGTTTATTTCCTTGTTTTGTTTCCTTTCTCTCTTTGACTGACTGTCCATCTGTTTCCCTCGCTGTGTTCTTTTTCTCCTTCCCTTTGTTTCTGTCTCTTTCTCCTTCGTTGTTATGGTGATGGCTTCTCTATTCATTTGAAGCAGCTGATGGCTCATTGTTCAATGTTGGCAATACAATACACTCAACAAGGTTTTGGTATAGACGACATGATTTAAAATTATCAGTTAAATTTCAATTGTTGTCAAAAAAGCAACAAGAACTTGGGTATCCATTTAACAGTCAATTGTTACATCTAGTGCTCTGTATACTGGCACATCTCCCAGTGCTCTGTATACTGGCTACGCAAAGCATTCTATTCGGCTGCATAATGACCTCACATGGTAACTGCTCTGCCTAGGACCATAAGAAACTACAGACGGTTGTGTGCACAGCCCACACCATCACGGAAGGCAACCTTCCGTCCA
Source organism: Hemiscyllium ocellatum (assembly GCF_020745735.1). Classification (NCBI taxonomy): domain Eukaryota; kingdom Metazoa; phylum Chordata; class Chondrichthyes; order Orectolobiformes; family Hemiscylliidae; genus Hemiscyllium; species Hemiscyllium ocellatum. The sequence goes on along the minus strand of NC_083439.1, from coordinate 42,729,737 downwards.
TTTTATACTTGTTATTGTCGCAGAAAGGCTGGCAACATCAAAGATCTCTCCCAAACTGGTAATGATCTCATGCAACCTCTTCCAACAGGGACGAAACACAGAGGCTTGAAAACATCCTCAAGAACACTTCCTTCCCTACCATTATTAGACTGACAAATTGACATCTCTCACTTTTCAAATATTATTAATCTTGCTAATGTCGACCTTGCTTTGCCCACCTCCTGTGAAGCTGTAACCTTATATGCCTTACTCTGTCCAAGGACCCTGTGATCTCTGTTTTCTTGTTTAGGGTCATTTACCTGCACTACAATAAAAACAAACCTTTCCATTGTACATTTGACTAAAATAAATGAAACGAAATAAGATCAAACATGTGGAGTGCAGTGGCTCAAGGTCATCTCAAGGGCAACTGGAAAAATGAACGAATGTTGCCCCAGTCAGAGATACCCATATCTAATTAATGAATATAAGAAGATGACCACACTTATGGGGGACAGACAGAGGGAATGAAATCGCTTTAAACATGATCTTAGATATATACAGGTTTCCCTCACTATTTGTAAGTAGACTGTCCTCCGAAACCGTTCGCAAGGTGATATGGTGTAAAGTGCAGTAGCACTGATTTATTTTGGGAAAATTTCGGCTTTCTTCGTAAAAGTGAAAATCCTGCTGGAATTTCGTTTGGTTAGTGAAACAAGATCCTAATGTAAGTCATTTGGAAGGGGAAGTGGCAAAAATCGAACTTTTGAAAAGCGGGGGATGACCTGTATTTACATGGGCATGTTATTCAGGAAGATGGGAAAGGCGAAAAATAAATGAGGTGAATGTCTCGTTTTATTTCCAGCCCAGCTGATCATCATTTCCTTTGTTTTCTCTTTTTCTTCTATATCTCTCTTTCTCTATTGAACCCCTCCTTCTGTTCAAAGCAAACTTCACTGTCAACGGTATTAATCACACTCCTTTCCAGCTACTTTCAGTTCAGGAAAGTTTCCCATCACTTTCTGTTCATTTCTTTGCATTTCTTTCTATAATTTCAGATTTTCAGCATCTTCCTTTATTTGATTTCACCTTCAATTTTCTTAATTCGTGGGACGTTGTCATCTCTGCCAAGTGCAGCATTTGGTGACCATCACTAGTCGCCCTGACTCTGAGGCCATTCCGCAATATAATATAAAGTTAAGCATATTGCCATGGGTCTCAAGTCACACTTAACCCAGATTTCATCACCGAGGGTGATCAGTGAAAGAAGAAGGTTTTCAGATAAAATGTTGCTTTTATGTTTGTTTTTCATGAAATTCACCTTTATTCCAATGCTTATCATTATTATTTATGGTCTGTCATCAGCTATGGTAGGACTTGAAACAAATCCCTTGAAACAATATCTTTCGTTTAATAAGCTTTGCTCCTGAATTACAGCCAGCGGCACTCCTACATTCAAACATTGTCCTAATCATGAAGTAACATCCGAGACAAGAGGAATTTTGTGATTGAAATATTTGTATTTGAAAAAGTGGTCAGAAGAGACCTTAAAACATTAAGTCTGAATTTTACCAACGTGCAGCCAATGGTTTGTTCAGCAACAGCACTGACACAGAGATAAAGATTGAGGATATTAGGAGCTGGTAGTGGACAGGTTTGGTGACAGAGAGAACACGAGACATAAACCGGTTCAGGGCAAAAAAATGACCTCGGGTTTGTGCACAGTTTTATTCGCAGATGTTTGTGAGGTAGTGGTCTGCAATTCATGGGTAATGAATGGAGACTGCAATTGAAACTGAAGGCAATAGTTTCTTTCTCTGACAAATATAGTTAACAGGATTTGCAACAAAGTTCAAATAGGTTAGTAGAACACCCTCCACCCCGCCCAGAATAATCATCAGCACTGCTGATATCCGATATGATGGAAATCCCCAAGAGGGGGAAATCTTGAAAAGACTCAAGGAAAATCTCCTCTCCATTGTTGTAATGTTCCAGTTCGCTATTCTCCCATTCAGATCTATGCAGCTGTTGATCTCTGTTACTATTAGAGCTGATGCATCTGTTACTACAGTGGGATCGAACACTGAATGAAGCCTCTTACGAACAGGAGAGGGAAACCCTCCAGTGACACAGTTGCATTGCATGGAGACTGACATCAATCACAGTCAGAGCAAACAGTCCCAGCTTTTAATACAGCACATTCAGTTCACAATATAACTGGACTGGACTACATGTTGACATTGCTGGCTATTGGTCACATCTCCCATCACCAATTGCTCGAGTGATGTCAGTTGTGAGGGAGAATAAGAATATTTTCTTTTCGTAGGCGACATGATTCTGCTTTGTTGTCCGTTTACTATGTTGTAACCATCTCTCCAAAAATCCCTCCACACCCCCCCCCCCCCAAAAGAATCACAATCAGGATGTTGTTACTGTGCTGATCTCTCCTCCACTGGAACAAACACCAGCGAACAGACTGTCATTGGGCACAATCGCCCTGAACATAGACAGGAAGTGTGGACTTCTCTGAATGTTCCTCTCACTGCTCTAATAAGGCAACTTTGGAACTTGGACAGGGAATATGCTTCAGTAATTTATTTATATAAATTGACAGACTCCTAAATGCTGTTTTATTTGGTGTAAACAGTATTTTTACGCATTTTGGCTTCAGTCCAACACTAAAAGTGTTAATTACAATGAACGTATTCATTTAGACTTATGAATTAATAAGTCAGATTTGAATGGACAAATTATTGGCTGGGAGATAGGGCGGAATGGGAGCAGTGGCTGTGGAAACTGCATGGGAAATACAAAGATATTCCCCAATCATCATCCTTTTTTCTGACAGACAGAATTAAATCTAATGTATAAACAAGGAAACAGCCAACATTTGGGAGATGCAATGCTGAATGGCAATGTGAACTAAAAGGATAATATTAAATGTGATGAAGTGAAATATATTTTATACACATACCATTTAATCATTGGGAATACAGATTGAGTAGGGTCACCGGACCTGAAACATTAATTTTGATTTCTCTTCACAGATACTGCCAGGCCTGCTGAGCTTGCCTCTAAGTTCTGATTTTCTTTTTGTTTGAGATTTATCATATTGTTCATATCTGGCAGGATACTTACAATTAAAAGCAGACACTAATAACAAAATGTGAAGGGCAATGGGGACAATACAGGAGACTAACAGTAGAGTTATAGTCATTCCAAGCTGGAAGAGACAATGGGCTGAGTTTCCCCCACTTTTGCTGTAAATAATTCTGTGATATGTAATCAAAACCTTTGGAGAGGGGGTAGACAAGTTTGTTCAACGATGGTCACAGAGTGCTCCACCATCAATAATCTATTCCTATTATCTCATGAAATTTCAGCTGCCTCTAAAATGTATTTTTAAACAAAGTGGAGTTCCTGAGATTTACAGGATCATCAGAAAAAATATTCCTTTTTCCTTTGATTCTTAAAGAAGAAACAGATTTCGGCCGTAATACAGGTGTCACAGACACAACAGCTATAACAGAAACAGGAAAGGACTACATTGTCCTTATGTAACCAAATTCAGCATGCAGCCCTGTCAAGATACATGAAATATAGTGATACTGAAACACGAAATACAAACAGAAAATGATGGTAGAAGTGCAATAGATGAGGATGTATCTGCAGAGAGAAACAGAGTTAGCATATCGAATATGATGTGACACTGTTCTGAAAAAGTCATATTGAAATCAAAGGTTAATTCTGTGTATCCCTGCTCAGAGGGTGCCATACCTGCTGAGTTTCCCTCTATCGATTTCTTTTTCTTTCTGAACTGTGACAAATTGACTGATCTGAACGATATAAGCAAAGCTCTGTCTCAGCTGAATCTTGAATATTAGTTTATGGACATTAAATGAGAAATTACAAAGTTCCTATATTTGACAGAGTTCCAAATATCCATGACGTATTGCATTATGGGACAAAACCATTGTGAGACATTGCTGAAACAAAAACCAAAGTTGTCGCAAAAGCTCTGCAGTATTTGTGCAGAGAAATCAGAATTAACGTTTCTAATTCAATGGCCCTTCCTCAGAACGGATGGTAGCCCTGAATGTTGATTAATATACAGCAGAAGCTGAATAACTGTTCATGGAGACTGTTAGTAGCTAACAATAGGGTGTGAGTAATGGAAGGCCACGTGAGGACTAGGCCTGGTGTATGGGTAGGGGGCATTGAGGAGTTCAGTCCCTAAATTATTGACCATTATTTTGAGTCTGAATGGCTGCAGGGTCCACCCGCGGAAAATGAGGTGTTGTTCTTCCAGCTTGCGTTGAAATGTCCTGGAACACTGCAGCAAGCCTGACGCAGAGATACTGGCCAGGGAACAGGATGGGGTATTAAACTGGCAGGCAACTGGAAACTCAGGGTCTTTTGCAGAGGTACAGCTTGGATATACTGTGAAGTAGTCACCCAGTCTACCTTTAGTTTTCCCAATGTAGAGCGGATCATAATGTGAGCAGCGAATGTAGTAGACCGGATTATGGGAAATGTTGGTAGGATGCTGCTTCACCTGGAAGGTTTGTTTGGACCTTAGATAATGACGAGGGAGGAGGTAAATGGGAAAGTGTAACAACTTCGGCAGGGGAAAGTGAAGTGTAGCTGTGGTGGGGGCTGGGGGAGGTGGTGTATGTGTGTGGGGAGGGGAGGTGTGGGCGGTGAATAACGAGTGGACCAGGGTGTCCTGGAGGAAATGGTCACTTCAGAAGGCGGAAAGGGGAGAGGAGGCAAATATGTGTCTGGTGGTGGCATCTTTCTGGAGGTGGGGAAATGCAGACTGATGATCTTCTGCATGTGAATGTGGTGGGATGGTCGGTAAGGATAAGGGAAACTCTAACGCTGTTGCAGCAGGGAAGAAAGATGCTGAGGGTAGAAGTGCAGGAGGTGGGTCGGAACTGGTTGAGGTCCCTGTCAATAACAGTGCTGGGGAGTTCTCGTATGAGGAAGAAGGTGGACATAGCAGAGGCCACATGTTTGAAATTGACATCATCAGAAGCAATGCGGTGGAGACGGAGGAACTGAGAGAATGGAATGGAGCCTTTGCAGGATACAGGGTGTGAGAATGCATACTCCAGGTAGCTGTGGGAGTTGGTCGGTTATTACTGGATATCAGTGACCGGTCTATCCTCAGAAATAGAAGCAGAGATATCGACTAAAGGAGGGGAGGAGTCAGAGGTAGAGAGGTGAATGTGTGGGAGGGGTGCAAATTGGAAACAACGAACTTTTCCAATTCTGGACAAGAAAGAGGAGCAGCAGCGATGATAATATATACATATTGGAGAAAGAGTTATGGATGGGGGCTGGAATAGAACTGGAAATGGAATGACCTACGTACCCCACGAAGAAACAGCTATAACTTTGGACCACGTATGTATCCATGCACCCCCTCTGTATGGGAGGAGCAGGCTGAAGCAATGGCTCTGCATGGGCAGTTCTGTTTGTGGATTTTCAGGAGGAGATAAAAGCGAACTCTGCTATCAGAGGGCCATCAGCTTCGGGACTGTTAGGTGGGGGTGAGTGGGGTGGGGGTGTGGGCCAGTGACTGGGAATCTCCAGGTGAAATGTGGTCAGATTTAGTAAATAAAATAGCCTGATGTGCCATGATAGGGTTATGGACCAGCAGGTGACATGTGGAGGTATCTGAGAGCTAGCACTCAGCCTCTGAAATGTAGAGGTGAGTCCACCAGACTGCAGCAGCACCTCCCTTATCGGCACAGGCTGAATAACATAGTCAGGGTTGATTGAAGCCTACAGCGTACAGTCTGTTCAGAGGGTGATAGGTTGGATAGGGAGAGGGGGAATACAGAGAATTAAAGACAACTAAACTCACATGGAAAGTTCTCAATGAACATATTGAGTTCAAGTAAATGCCAGAGGAATGGATCCAGGTGGAGGGAGAGTGTTGGAGCTGGGCGAAGGGTCTATGGGATGGGGAGTGGACTCTTGTCCAAAGAAATGGACACCGAGGAGAAGATGGTGGAAGAGGAGTTCAACATTATGTCGTTCCTGAAATTCATTAAAGTGGGGGCGCAGAGGGATAAAACTGAGACATTTGCTGAGTACAGAACATTCAGCATTAGAGCGTGGAAGGTTAGGAAGGATGGTGAATACACCACAGGAGGTGGGCTTGCGGGAGGGGATGGAGTCAGAGCACAGGGCATGGTGGTGTGGCAGATTCCAGAGGCTCATAGGCATCTCTAAGTTATTCCATCTTGTGTGCCTCGTATATCTGGTGAGCATGGTGAATGAGCTGGAGAATGAAGTAGAATTGGGGAATGGTGCAGCCTTGAGCCAATGCGATGTGATGCTGTTGAACAGAGAAAATGTTGATCTCAGTGGCAACGACACCGCACGACCAGTCTTCAGAAAGTAAATGATTGAAGATAATCTGAATCGTTACCTTATTGTAATGCTCTGATTTCATTGGGGTGAGACTCAACCAGCAAGGTTTTACTTTTTGAGACTTTAGACCAAACTGTGAAAACTGATGTATCTTGATGTTATTAATAAAACAAATCCATCCATGGTTTTGTAAGGCACTAGCAAGGGCAGAGTTTATTTGTCGTTCCCAATAGCTCTGGGTAAGGTGTTATTGTTCATTGAGGAAATTACCAGCACAGAATTTCCTCTGATTTCCATTAACCACAGTTTGCTGAGGGGGAATGATGCTACATGAATCAAATGCTACTTTGATGGCAAGGGAAGTTACTCTGATCTCACCTCAACTGACATTGGAAAATAAGTTAAAATACTAAAGAGAAAAAGGCTAGAACACGGCTTATTGAACAATGTGGTCACTGTCTTCGCAACGTTTAAGGACAAACAGATGCATGGACTTCTGATTCTGAGGAGAGGTGTTTCCTATTTGGGATGAGGCTGTTTGCTTCAGCGCTGTGACACAGAGACAGAAAAAAAACGTCCCACTCTGTATGGGGAAAATATCTCACCCTATTCACGGTGCATTGGACAATGACAGAAATACACGATTAAACATTGGGCATTGATCATCTCAATCTCATCATTCACTGATGACCAATAGCAGCACAGAAGCCAGGAGCTCCCATAACCCCAGTTGAAAAGCAAAAATGGGGAAGAGATGGCCAGTAGAAGTGGGAGTAACTAGGGAACTGGTGTAACTTACAGTGGGAGTGGCAGAAGAAGGGTGTGAAGAGATATCATCAGTGGAAGAGTATGTGGCAGCAGAAGGGGTCGTGCAAGGGAAGTAGGAGTGTAAAAAAAGAGTTGGAAGGGGAGGAGGAATGGCTAATGAAGTTTTAGTGACTGGGTAAAGCTTGTTTTTGGAAAAGTGAGGTTGGGTGAAAACCACCAATGTTCAGGAAAATTGGGATCGGATTCCATTGAAAATTAAAATTTGATGCACTTCTTTTTCTATCACTTGATTCTTTATCAGATTGTACATTCACTCTGTAGTTTGTATCTCCATCAAATGCAGGTGACGTGCTCCCCCCCCCCCCCCCCCACCCCGTGTTGTGTCGCAACATTTTTGAATTTTTTTTAACAGTATGTATTTGCTTCCAATCCAAGGTAGACATGAGAATTTGATTTGATCTCCTGCAGTTTGTCCATAGCATGGAATTTAATTGAATATTTTTCCTCATCACATTAGCTGATTCAAGAAATGAATCAGTGTCCATCCTGCAGATGAAAAATTTCTTCAGTTTTCACTATTGTTACAAAGGACAGTGCCACACAACAGGCTAATGTTCAAGTGCAAGGTGCCAAACCAAATTTCTCCCTAAATTAGGTACACGCTTTATGAATAAGACATGCTGAGGGACAGAGTGTAAAAGGTGAATTTAACTCTGTGTCGAAAATGGTATTTGCAGCACCCTCATAATAGGCGTTAACTACATCACTCTGTAAATTCCCTAAAATAAGAACAACAAGAGACTGGAATTCTTAATTATTCCTTTGTAAATAACATGTGGAGAACAGGAAGGAAATCAAGGTTTGTTTGTGATATTCATAAATGATGATGGTGAGAATGTGGAAGATGGATGGCAGTGGAATGATAACTAATGCTGGGGATGACACAAAGATTAGCTGGATGCTTCACAGTGAGGAGGACAGGGTTAGGCTACAGGACGATATAAACAGATGATTTCTATATCCAGATTTATGGCCGATGAAGTTTAACACTGATAAATGTGAAAGGATGCACATCTGAATAAACAAGACAAGTGACAACTCAAACTTTGAAGAGCGAGGGCTGAACTTGCTCCTTTTTTCTTTGCAGCAGGGAAGGTTGAGGAGGGAACATGGTACAGGTGTACAAGAGAATAAAGGGTATGGAGAGGATGAACAGACAGCAGTTGTTTCGCTTACTCTAACGGTCAAAAACAAAAGGAAGCATACTTAAAGTGGAAGGCAGGGGATTGAGAGGGGATTTCTGGAGTCTGTATTGAACTGAGAGGGTGGCACAGACATAGAATATAAAGTTCCTATATGTGGAAACAGGCCCTTCGGCCCAAAAAATCCATACTGACCCTCCAAAGAGTAATCCACCCAAACACATTCCTCCTATATTTACCCCTGACTAAAGTACCTAACCTACATGTCTCTGAACACTTTGGGCAATTTAGCATGGCCAATTCACTTATCCTGCACATCTTTGGATTGTTGGAGGAAATCGGAGTACCTACAGGAAACCCACGCGGATATGGGAGGAATGTGCAAAATCCATACAGGCAGTCACCCAAAGCTGGAATCAAACCTGGGTCCCCAGCGCTCTAAGACAGGCGTGCTAACCACTGAGCCACATTTCTGCCCCTAATAACATGTGCCTGGAATGCATTTCCTAGGCGGGTGATTGATCAGGTAATCTCACAAACATTAAAAAAAGCCTTTGGATATGCACTTGGTGAGGCAGGCTCGCATTTTCATTCAATGATTCTATGTGGTGGCAGCCACGAACACTCAGATATATTCTGAAGCAATAGCTAATGGCAGTTCCTAGTTTGTTCCATTGACTGTACTCAGTAAGTGAGACTCCAGTGAAGTGCTGGTATTATCTCCCACTTTCTATTTAAATGTTTCGGTTTTCTTGAGTTGGTAATGTAATTACCGGTGACCATGATGTCATTTCCTGCCCTTTTTCTCAGAGGATGGTAGATGGAGTCAAAATTGATGTGTTTGTTGATGGAGTTCCGGTTGGAATGCCATGTGTCCAGGAATTCTTGTGCTTGTCTCTGTTTGGCCTGTCCTAGGATAGATATGCCGACCTAGTCAAAGTGGCGTACTTCCTCATCAGTACGTAAGACTTTCGTATTGGGTTCATGTCTTTTGTAGCTAGTTGATGTTCCTATATCCTGGAGACTAGTTTTCTGCTTGTTTTTCCGTTGTAGTGTTGTTAAAGTTCTTGCAAGGCTTATTTTTCCTGGAGCAGAACAGACAAAGATGTGAATTTATTGCGGTGCTCAAAAGTATGATAAACGTTGCAGAGTAGAAAAAGAATACTCTATTAGTAGGCATTATAGCATCAAGGAATTCTAATTTCAAGGTTGTCAGTAAAAGAGCTAGAAGTGAAATAAGGGAAAAAACCGTCTTTATTTAGAGAGTTGTTACGAATTGGAGTTGACCGGGTGGGAAGGTTGAGGATGAAGATTCAAAAGAGAACTATATATATATTTGGAAATTATGAATTTAACGGGCAACAGAGAGAGGGCTGGCAAATGGGACGTGCTTGAGAGATATTTTTGGAACTGATGCATACGTAATGGCCAAGGGTTCATCCTGTACTTTAAAGTTTTGTACTCTATCATGTGTCAGCTGTGAATAAAAGTCAGTATCCAATTATTTCACTGTGTAAATGCTCGCAAATATCTGATTACTTGGTGCAGCGTAAGCATTTAAAATGCAAGTATTGCAAGGTCAGCTTCATTATGAAGTCTAATTATTACACAGAACATGAATATTTTACATGTTGTATTCCCATTACTAAAACAAATATATCATTGCTTTGTCACAAATCTCTTTGGAAAGCTCTGACTTTTCACTGACACAATATTATGTTCGTTGCTTTTTTTTCACTCTCCACATTTCATATTAAACATCGTTCATTCTAAGAATTGGAAGTTTTCAAATTATTATTCAAGAAAATTTGATAACACAAATAATTTATTTAGTTTAATGTTCACAGTCCATGGTGAATTATTGCAATTTTTAAATTGCTGGCAATTAGCTGAAGATCGTACATTTCAGTGAGAAATTAAACTGATAGTTTACATATAAATGTATAAGAACACTAATTCTATTTGAATGTTCAGTCGTTTGCTCACTCTGAATATGTAATCATTCAGAAGCCAACCACTTTAAAAATATTGGAGTGGAAAAACTTTGCTTTGAATCCTGACATTGAATATCTAATTCTGATCACCACAAGAGTTATGTTCTTTCTTCGATAAAATAAAATGTACATGCTTTATTTCTGTGTTAGAAAGTCTTGACAGGAGTTTATATTTTAGTTCCATAAATATAGAATCAACAGAATTGATTAAAGTGATTATAGCTCAGTTGAATGATTATCATTCACATCTTATTTTCGCCCAATTCATGGAATTTAGCAAACATCCCACTATTGTTCGGCTCAGTAAACTGACTACCTTGCAATGAGCTAAGCTGAAAATTGCTTCCAATAGATCTGAAATCATTTACATTGTTATTGGACCTCACAGCTGCCTGAGATACACAGAGACTCAGTCGCCTTTTCCAAAATCTGTACATTGAGTTTCTAACCTGGTTCGGGGCAGTCAGCCAGACATTACTTCAAAACAAATAATTTGGAATCCACCTTGGGCAGGGGGAGAACCCGCCAACAAACTATCATTGGTCTCAGTGTAGGTACAAACGTTGTCCAGGTTAAATACTAATGGCTGACCAGCAATCATGATTTAAAATTCATCTTCAGCCAGAGCCTGGCCCAGAGAGCAGACATGTTGACATGGAGAGACAGAATCACACCATACAAGTTACCTATGGTGATGAAATCTGACCTGCCTCCAAGATTCCATACACCTGCACCCCGGGTGAAGACGTTAACAACTTGACAATCTATTGCAGTGCCTTGTGCCTCACAAAGAAACCTCTAAATCCAATCCAATAAATGTTACCTTCACATTCTCCAGTATCAAAATAAAATTGTACATCTCTGTGAATGGTCAGAGATTACTACATGGAAAACACAGTAGAATGTGTGTGAAGTAATCAGCAGCAAACGGCAATCCACAAATCACATTAAGAACTGAACTTGGCGGATTCTGTCTGGTCTAAGTAACCACACACATTATACTGGCTTTCAGGTGACTGTAACAATGCACACCATAACTGGAGGTTTTGGCTTTACATCCCTCCAAAGCTTCCTGATCTCACACACATCACTCCCTCACACATTCAACAATTGATGACAATCAACAAGCTGGGTGAAACTGGAAACACAGAACAGTGCAGCACTGTGCAGGCCCTTCGGTCTTTGATGTTCTGTCGACCTTTGATCCTACTCTAAGATCAAACTAACCTACATACCTTTCATTACACTATCATTCATGTGCCTATCCAATTATACATCCCTAATATAGTTGACATTCCTAATATACTACAACTACTGGCTGTTCATTGCACACACCCACCACTGTCTGTGTAAAGAACCTACGTCTGACATCTCCCCTAAACCTTCCTCCGATTACCTGAAAATCATACCCCGTCGAGAGTCATTTCACCCTGGGAAAAAGTAATGGCTATCCACTCTATCTATGTGTCTCATCATCTTGAACACCTCTGTCAAGTCACTTTCCATTCTTCTTCGTTCCAATGAGGAAAACACCCTAGCTCCCTCAAATTTTCTTTGTACGACATGCCCTCCAGTCTAGGCAGCATCTTGATAAATCTCCTCAGCACCCTCACCAAAGCTTCCACATCTTTCCTATAACGAGGCAACCAGAACTGATCACAATATTCTAAGTTGGTCTCACCAGGGCTCCATAGAGAAGCAGCATAACCTCGCAGCTGTTAAACTCAATCCCTCAGCTCATGAACATATCAACCACATCCTTAACTACCTTATTAACCTGGGTAGCAACTTTGTGGGAGCTATGTCATGAACCATATGATCCCCCTGTTCTCCACAATGGAAGAATCCTGCCTACATTCAAATCCGAATTTCCAAAATGAATCGTATCCCACTTTCCATATTGAACACCATCTGCCACTTCACAGCTGGGTACTGCATCCTGTCAATGTTCCTGTTGCAAACTACAACAGCCCTCCACTCTATCCACAGTTCCACCAACCTGTGTTACATCATCAAACTTACGAACCTATCCTTCCACTTCGTCATCCAAGTCATTTATCAAAATCACAAACAGCAGAGGTCCCAGAACCGATCCTTACGGAACACCACTGCTCACCTAGTTCCACACTGAATACTTCCCATTTACCACGACGCTCTGTATTCTATGGGTTAGCCAATTCTGTATCCAGACAGATAGGTCTCCCTGTATACCATGCCTCCTTACATTCTGAATGAAATTACCACGGGGAAGTTTATCAAACACCTTGTTAAAATCCATGCACTCCGCATTCACTGCTCTACCTTCTTCAGTGTGTTCAATCCCATGCTCAAATAATCAAATAAAAGTTGTGAGGTATGACCTGCCCCTCATAAATCCATGCTGACTATTTCTAATCAAACCTTGTTTTTCAAGAATCCTCTCCAATACTTTGCCCAATACTGATGTAAGACTGACTGGTCTGTCATTCTCAGGAAAATCCCTGTTCCCTTGCCTGAACAAGGGATTACATTTGCCACCCTTCAATCAACCGACGCTACTCCAATGCAGAGTGAAGGCGCAAAGGCACAGAAATCTCTTCCTGTAGTAACCTAGAGTGTTTCCTGTCTGCCCGAGGGATTTATCTATCCTTATGTTTGTACTTCAAACAGTCTGTATTTCACCTCAACTTTTTACTCACTGTCCAACCAACTGATTTACTGCTTTCCATTTCAGGGCTCTGTACAGTGCTGCCTTCCTGAGCAAGTATGGTTCCCAATATCCTGTGTATTATGGAATGGAAAACATGGGAAGCTTTGACTCTGCTGCTGCTCAGATGCAGTCTGACTGCTGTGCTTTTCCAGCACCACAATTTTCGACTCTGATCACCAGTCCTCACTTTCTCCATTACTGAGGGCTGTCCCCTCTGCACACAGAGCAGGGAACTAATCAGCAGAAACTCGTGGTATCTGGAACTGACTGTTCAGTTCTGGAAAGTTGCATTTGATGAACACATTTACTAAAAACGAATTTCAAATTCAACAAATATTCATTCAGTCCCAGAGTTACAGTTTTGGTTCATGAATTGGACAGGTTGATAACGAACAGTGAATGACTGAAGAACTCCGAGGTACAGAGTATTCCAGGTGATATATCCCAGGTTGGATGTGCTTTACCTGATGCTGGTAATATTATCAGACAGACAGATATGATAAGGAAACGAGGTGACATGTGGAAGTGTGACATTTTTGCCATTACAGAGATGTGTTTGAGGGAGTTCGGGGCTAACGACTCAATATTCTGTGGGACCAGAACAAGAGTCAGGACAGAAGAGAGGGTAAAAGGACGTGGTGTTGCCTTATTAATTATGGAGTTAGTTACTAGCGTAAGAAGGGACGATACCTTGAAAGGATCTTCTAAAGAGGCTTGGTGGTTAGAGCTCAGGATCAAAACCGTGACAGAAATACTGCATGGGATATATTATAGACCCCCAGATAAAGGAAAGTACGGGTGCAGGTATATTACCAAGTTATTGAGGTGTGTAAAAAAATAATAATCTAGTTATATTCAAGCATTTCAATTCCAAACATTCATTCGGTCAGTGATAATTTTTTAAGAAGGGCAGGTGCTTTGAAATTTATTCCAGAGAGCTTCTTATATCAACACAGAGCAGATACAACAATGGGCAGTGCAGTGCTGGGCCGCACTGTGGGGAACGAAACCAATCAGCTGTTCCAGGCAGAAATGGGAGAGCATTGTAGGACCAGTGAACGTGATATCACACATTTTGACTTTGCGAAGGAAAAGACCCCAAAAATATTAGAAAAATCAAAGCTTTTTGCATTGGGGAGACAGATTTTATGGAAACAAATGACAGGATCCGGCCAAAGTACAGTTGCTTCTGGGTGAAACTGTAGCAGAAAAAGGTGAGGCGGGGGTTCGGGGAATCATTCGTTTAAAATGGAATTGCTGACAGTGTCGGCCAAGCAAGTTACACCGAAGATAAAATTTAGGAACACAAACCCAGAAAACCTCAGATGTCGACACAAATTCCGAATAGATGAAAAGAAAAAGAGAAGCTTAAATCTGGTACCAAGTGAACAGGTCAATGAAGGTCCCAAAAGAATATAGCAAGTGGAGGGTTAAACTTAAGAAGTCAGTGGAAGAACAGAAGGAGCGGTGATAAAACATTAACCGGTAAGATTAGCAAGAATCCACAGTCATTTTTTTTGGTTTTTTAAGGGGAAGAGGATAACATGGGAAAGAATGGGAGTATTAGGGACTAAGGGACAGCCTGTTCACAGAGCCAGAGAATATGTTTAACACACCCTACGAATCGGTCTTCAGTTTGGCGAAGCAGTTCCTGGATTCAGGGAGAGTGACCGTTTGACCCTTGAGCAAACTGATGCAGAAGCTGAGGAAGAATTGAAATTTTATGCAAGATGGAGTGGGTAAATCACCAGATTACAGACCACCAAGTCTCACATCAGTGAGAGGGAAACAATTGTAGAAAATTCGGAGGACTGTTGAGGCTGGATCATTAAATATCTTAAAGGCTGAGACAGACAGATTTTTATACAATTGTTACGGGGAAATCGCAGGAAAGTGGAATCGGGGATTAACGAAATAAATATAACCTAATCGAAGGAAAAGCAGACTCAGTGAGCGGACAGGCATATTGTTGCCCCTACGTCTAATGGTGTTCTTTTCCAATAACCCTGTATTCACAAGAACATCAACCTCTCTCGCTATGGAGTGAGACACAGTTTGGAATGCAATCGAGGGATTCAAGGAATTCATAAACGCGATACTAATAGACAGAAAGTACGAGAGGACTGCGACAGCACGGATTGCCTGTCGGGGTGAGCATTTGCATCGACACAGTCACCACTAGCAGAAGAAAGACCTCAGAAAGACACCCTCCAACGCCAAGCAGAGACCAGCACTGGAGAGCAGGTAGTCAGGGGCCAGGTGTCAAGGAGTGCTGAAGGCCTAAAGACTACATCACTGTCGTGTCTCCTTCCTTCCCTGACCAAGATTAAATGTGGAGGGGTAGAGAGACATGCCGTTGTAGCAGGGTAAGCAGGAAGGCTTTGACATGAGAGGCTTCGGACAGCTCAGCTCAGCAAAAGGTACAGGACAACTCAAATAAAGTCCTTTTAACTTTATTGGTACAGCAGTCGAGATGGCATTTAGGGCAGTCACACGCTCCTCTTGTGAGATGTGGTAGCTCAGGGAGATTTCCACCGGCCTTGATGGCTACACGTGTGGGCACTGCACCCAGCTTCAGCTCCTGGGAGACCGTGCTGGGAGCTGAAGCTGGGCAGCACGGTTGCTCAGTGGTTAGCACTGCTGCCTCACAGCACCAGGGTTCAAATCCTGCCTCGGGCAACTGTCTGTGTGGAGTTTTCACATTCTCACCGAGTTTGCATGGGTTTCCTCTGGGTGCTGCGGTTTCCTCCCACAGTCAGAAAATGTGCAGATTATGTGAATTGGTCATGCTAAATTACCTGTAGTGTTGCGTGGAGGGGAGTGGGTCTGGGTGGGCTGCTCTTCAATGGGTCGGTGTGAACGTGTTTGGCCAAAAGTCCTGTTTCCACACTGTAGGTAATCTAATCTAGGATTCACTCAGGGTCATCCGAGATACTGACAAATTCATAGATACTCCAATAGTTATGTTTCTTTAATGACTAATATTCCAATCCAACGTTCATCGTCCTGAGTTCATTAGCTTTACCTGTCAGTCCTGTTGTATGTAAATAAACACAATTTAATCCAACAGGCGTTCCTTGCTTCCTGTCATGTTCCAGGCAGAGAGTAGATGGACGACCACCAGGAATGGCAAAGGGATTGCAGGAATCCCCTGTGGCCATTCCCCTCGAAAACAAGTAGACCATTTTGGATTGTTGGGGCAATGACCGTTTAGGGGAAAGCAGCAGAAGCCAGGTTGGTGGTACTACCACTGGCTCTGGGGCACACTGGGAAAGGGTAAAGGTAAGCAGGACGTTTAAGATAAGAGGGTCTATTGTTAATGGGACAGATCAGAGATTCTGTGGTCACAAACGGGAATCCAGGATGGTGCGTTACCTCCCAGGTGCTAGGGTCCAGGATATCTCCAAGTGGCTGCAGAACATTCTCAAGGGGGAGGGTGTGCAGCCGGAAATCATTATGCACATTGGCACAAATGATAGCCGTAGAAATAGGGACGAGGTCCTGCAGCGTGATTACAGAGAGCTAGGAGAAACCTTTTAAAAAAAAATCCTTGACAGTGATAATCTCCTGAGAGGGAGATTACCGTCCATGACATGCACTGGAGGGGGCACCAATATCTTGCCAGCCAGTTTTGCTAGGGTTACAAGGGAGGGTTTAAACTAGATTGGCAGGGGGTCATATCCTCAAGAGCAGGGAGGCAAGTGGAAGGAGATACAGTAATCAGAAATAGTAAGATTAGGCTGGAAAACGACAGAGAGTAAGTAGTGCCTTTTGGATTAAATTGCATCTGTTTCAATGCAAGAGTGCTGACAGGTTAGGCCGATGAACCCAGGGCGTGGATAGGTAGATGGGACTGGGGAATTATAGCCATTACAGAAATATGGCTAAGTGTTGGATAGGACTGGCAGCTTAATGTGCTATGGAACAGGTGCTTTAGGTGAGACAGAGATGGTGGAAGGAGGGGAGGGTGAGTGGCATTTCTGATTAAGGGGAGTACCACAGCAGTAATCAGAGATAAAATAACAGATGGATCACCCAGTGAGGCTTTGTAGGTGGAGTTTAGAAATAAGAAGGGAATGGTGAGGTGATTGGGGTTGTAATATAGGCCCCCAAATAGTCAACAGGAATGAGAGTAGCAAATATCCAGGGAGAGAGGGGAGACCTGTCGGAGCAATAGGGTTATCATAATAGGGGATTTTTTTTCTCTAATACAGACTGGAACGGCCAGAGCGTTAAGTGATTTGATGAGATAAAATCTGTTAAACGTGTTAGGAAAGTTTCCTCAACCAGTATATAATGTATCCTACTCGGGAAGGGGCAAAATTCGAAATTTTCTTAGTAAATAGGGCATGACAGGCAACTGAGTTAATAGTGGGGGAGCACTTTGGGACCAGTAACCATAGTTCTATTAATTTTCAAATAGTTACGGAGAAGGACAAAACTGGTCCTCAGGTTCATGTTCGAACTTCGGGCGTGGCTCAGGTACAGGCGGCTAGGATCAAGGGAATACCTGGAGGTATATAAGAGATACATGGAGTTTACTGAAGAAGGAAATCAGTCGGGTGAAAAGGGGGGCAAGAAAGAGCCTTGACTGAGAAGATTAGGATGAATCCACAAAGGTGCTTTAAATATATTAAAAGAAAAACCAATAACTAGGGAGAAAATAGGACGCCTCGAAGACCAATGTGGACAAGTGTGTGGAATTATCAAAGATGATTGAAGTCCTCAACGAATATTTCTACTCTATATTTACCGTGGAGAAAGACATGATGACTTGAGAACTTGAGGAAGTTAGCAGTGATATTTTAGGGACGATCCATGTCATAGTAGAGGAGATTTTGGACTTAAAAGAATGTTTTAAAGTTGATAAATCTCACGTTCCTTACCCGATATATCCAAGAACACCTCAAGCGGCTTCAGCCAAATTTGCGGTGACCCTGGCTTATCCTGTTGATCATCATTAATCACAGGTAATGTCCCGAAGACTGGAGGATAGAAAATATTGTGCCCTTATTCAAGAAGAACTGATCAAAAAAAGCCTTGGAACTACACATCAGTATGCAAGTTACTTGACAAGGTTCTGAGGGATAAGATGTATATGCATTTAGAAAGACAGACTTTGATTAGGAATAATAAGTGTGGCTTTGTGCGAGGAAGTTTGTGCTTGAAAATTTTTTTAAAGTAATTGAACGATGTGACCAGAAAGATTGACTTGGGTGGTGCAGTACAAGTCGAAACATGTGGTGTTGGAAAAGCGCAGCAGGTCAGGCAGCATTCGAGGGGCAGGAGAATCTATGTTTCAGACATAAGCCCTTCACCAGGAACGTCCAAAACATCGATTCTCCTGTTCCTCTGATGCTGCCTGACCTGCCGTGTTTTACCAGTGCCACACTTTTCGACACTGATCTCCAGCATCTGCTGTGCTCACTTTCTCCAAGGGCAGGAGATTTTGTCGATATGGATTTCAATTACACCAGAACAGAATGAGGCCTTTCAGCCCCTGGAGCCTGATATACAATTACAGGAGGAGGCCAATAAACCCCCAGGGCCTTTAAAACTGTAACCAGATCATGCAGCACCAGTATCCAGTACACAGCAACAGGATCAATCTATTCAGCTACTTGAAGTCAGTGACACAGGAAATGGAAGAGGCCACAAAGTGACTGGACTATGGGGTATACTGGAATAAAACCAGGCTACATAGCCTCTCAGACCTGCCCTTCCATTCAGTAATTCAGGGCTGATCTGCACTCGGCCATAATTTCTCTTTCATGCCCAATTCTTTGTAGCCCGCGACTCTCTGACGGGTCAAAATCCATGAACACCCACTCGCACCCACCAAACATTTCAGTGATTTGGCCTCCCCAACTGTCTGGTCCCAACCGTCACTACCCTCTGAGAGAAGGAAACACTCCCCACACATATACCTTGGCCTATTGACATGGATAGAAGATATGAACACAGCGTAAAGTGACTGGCCCTGATATCAAGACAGGATTTGATAAAGCAAGATGTCAAGGAGACTGAACAAAATTGAACTCGATGGGAATCAGTTGTAAATTCCCCACTGGTTGGATCATTCAGAACACAATGGGGCTGGTGGACATCAATCCTCGCAGTCCCTAGATATCCTTGTGGGCAATCCTCAGGGTAGCTTCTTTGGCTACTTCATCAATGTCTTTCCCTCTGTCATATGATCAGAGGTGGAATGTTCTTTGAAGATTATGCAATGTTCAGAGCAATGAGTCACCTCCTAAAGTACTAAGGTAACATTGATCAAAAGCACTGCTGGGCACTAAACATTTTCACGGTTAAAAGCAAGAGGAACCCCTTCAACAACTCTAGCTGGTTTCACAGTAATATAAGAAAGCCATTCACCCTATCAGATCTATTGGATAACAAGAGGCGCAATGCATTCACTCACTCCTGCCTGTTACACAAGAAGACAATTTAAAATAAAAGCAGGTGTTGGAATCCAAAATACACACGCAGGAATCTGGAAGAACAGAATAAGCAAGGCAGCATCAAGACTTTGAGAAGTGAACGCATTGGATATAATCCTTCGTCAGGACTGTGGGTGGGAGTAAGGGGTTATATAGATAAAGTGTGGGTGAGGGAGGAGGAGGCAGAGTGGCGAGTTGGGGGATAAGTGAACACAGATAAAAAGTATCAGCGGGTTGGTGATGGGAGGGCTGAATCCAGTTGGTAGCAGGACAAATGGTTGCTCAGAGGAATGGAAGGCAGGGGAGGGCTTGGGAAGGGAGTGGGGGGGATTAGAAGGGAGGCAATTTGAAATTGGAGAATTCAATGTTGAATCCCCGGGGTGCAGGCTGCACACGTGACAGATGAGATCTTGTTCCTCCAAATTATGGTTTGGTTTGTTGTGGCAATGGAGGAGGCCAAGGATGGCTATGTCGGAAAGGGATTGGGAAAGAGAATTCAAATAGGAACTGACTGGGAGGTCTTCCATTCCACCTAACAACCCTTCCTTTCAGCTCCCAAACGGAATTCATCCCTAGCATCGCCCAACCAGGTTGCACCCACCACGTGTGCCCACATATCCGAACTCACCATCTCCCTGATCCCCCCACCCCAACCACTCCCTTCCCTCTTTATCTGCAGCTCTCCCTACCCCTCAACCTAGTGCTGAAGACCGGTTGTACCTGAAATGTTGACTTTCCCAGCTCATGATTCTGCCTGGCTTGCGGTGTTCTTCCAGTCTTCTGTTTGTCTCCTATAACTCAGGAAGATAGAGTCTAGTCAACACAACATGCTGATAGGCAGAAACCAAGGGTTGCCAACTGAAGTCCTTGAACCTCTGTACTCGGGCCAGGATGAAGACATTCAGTTCCTCAAGACACTGACACATGAACAGAAGAGGCCATTCAGCCCCTCCAAACTGTTAGACTGAGATAGGAGGATGTCATTTTTCTGCAACACAACAAACCAATGAAGCAGAGACTGCACAGACAGACTGCTCCATGTTGTTCCTCCTGGCTCCATTGCTAATGGTACACACATGTTATGTTAACGTGGTTTGCTGATCATGAGGAGGGAAAGTGATTGGTTTGTGTCATGTCCCAAGGAGGCATTTTCCATCGCCGAGATGTCATGAACTTGGCTCGGCTACTCAAAACATCTTGAAGCAGGCAGCCCAGAGCATACCTTTGCAATTTGTTTAGGTAAGTGTACAATGAAAATTAGCTGGAGTAATTTAACTAGGTTGACTACTACATTTTGAAACAGACAAAAAATTTATTCATAAAATTACACAATGAAACACAAAGAACTGAATAAAGAATCACGACAGAATTCAACCGATTCAGCTAGACTTAATTATGCTGTTCCGAATATACATAACTGTCCCAATAAGCAAACTCCCAATAAAAGCCAGTATAAATGGAACACATATTTCCAGTTTGAAGTTGAATGTCAGAAAAGAGAGAGAGTTTCCACACAGCTCCCAGTTGAACTTCCCAGTTCAAGACTCAACTGAAAACTGCTCAGTTCAGCGAGTTCAGCCAAAATAGCTCACCACTCTCCGTTCATTATACTGGTTACTTATAAAGCATGACCACTTTGGCCTGAAGTCTCATCTGTTTCCATATAAACCAAATGACTCTGAAAATCCTTTTCATCTCTGTACCAAACCAGACTGATCGGAGCTTGGCCCCGTTTTATTGTACCTCTGAAAAAAAAACAAGGACAGAGTCTCCTTGAGCCAAGGAACAGCTTTTAGACAAAAAAGGGACTTGCTTTGTAACATGTCTTTCCCCCTCCCCCCACCTTAAAAAATGAACTATCAATGTAAAAAGGTGGCTGCATTTTTAACCCCTCAAACCCAGGTAGTAGTCTCAAAACTGACAGATACATTATACCAACTGTAAACATTCAAACATGCACAAACCCATGCAAATTCAGGCCACGGTATACGCACCACCAAACACCTCCGTTATCTCATTCGATTCTCAATAACTCATCAGCTTTCACGTTTTCGCGACCTGCCACATGCACAATGGTCAGATTTAATGGCTGCAACAACAAGCTCCATCTAAACAGTCTGGCAATTGTGTCTTTAATTTTTCCACAAATGTCAATATGCTGTGATCAGTGTATACGATTGTCTCAGATGCATTACTGTAATAGAAACACAGTTATGGTGTAATGCCAACACAAAGTTTAAAGTTTTTTCTCCACCATTGAACATTTCTGTTGATGATCGTTCGACTTCCCAGAAAAATACACGATGAGTATTTCTATTCCCTCATCCTCCTCCTGCACCAACACCGGACCGACACCCACATCACTGGTAGCGATAGCCACCTTAAAGGCTTTGTGTAATTTAGTGCAGCTAATACTGGGGGCAGTGGCTAACACATTTTTAAGCTGTAAAGTGCCTTTTGACAGTACTCTGTCCACTGAGAGTTCTTGCCCTTTACAATTCGGTGAGTGGAGCAGCCACACTGCTTAAAGTTTCGCACAAACTTTCAGTTAAATCCAGTCAATCCCAGGAACCGTAGCACTACGTATTTCTTTTTGTCGACGGTGTGGAACATTACCGAACTACTTTCGTTTTTGTATCCCATGGGGCCATTTGTCCATGTCCAATAAAATGACCCAGGAACGTGACTTGGGTTTTCTCAAATTCACTTTTAGTTAGGTTTACCACCAAGCCTGCCTTCTAAAGTCAATCAATCAAGTCGATAAATGCTGTAAATGATCCTTTCATGTGTGACTAAAAACCACCAGGTCATCAATGTACACCACATAGTTGGGTAATTCAGCAATGACCTTATTATCAGTCTCTGAAATGTGGCTGGATTGTTTTACGTGCCAAATGCCTCAACATTGAACTGATATAGTCCATTTGGCGTTATGAAAGCCACAATTGCCTTTGTTGTCTCTGACAGAAGCCCTTGCCAGTAGCCTCTGAGCAAGTCCAACTTAGAAATGTAAGTAGCCTCTCCCACTTTTTCGACACAGTTCTCCAAACATAGAATTTGATAAGCATCAGTCTTCCAAACGAAGTTGACTTTGTGATAGTCCACACATGACCACTGGGTAACTACTGGCTTTGGCATCATGACTATACATGAGCTCCAGTACTGTAACTCACTTCGATTATGCCATCTTGGAACGTTTGCTCTGTCTCCTTCTGACCTGAGCCAACTTTAGAGGGTAATGCCTTTAAGGATGTTGCTTAATCAGAACAGCATCTCCTGTGTCTACATCACGTACAATTACATTCGGACTTCCCAGTTTATTTCTGCGGATCTCTCCACGATATCGTAATAACTCTTTCAGGTCACTGTGCTTTTCTTGTGGAAGGTAACTCAATAATTTATTCCAATTTTTGACAACTTTTTCATTGTTCAATTTGATATAGGAATGTCCAATTCGGAATCCTCTGAACTTGATTCTTCCTTCTGTGCTGTAATCGTTAATGCCTTCTTCTATTGCTTTCATTCCCTATCAAAATATCTGTTGAGCATATTCATATGACACACTCTGTGAGATTTCTTCCTGTCTGGTGTCCGTACCAAGCAGTTTACCTCATTCAATTTCTTCCCAATTTGATAAGGTACAATAAAACTTGCTTCTAAAGGCTCAACTGTAACTGGAAGTAACATCAATACCTTATTCCCAATTGCAAAATTGAGAATTTGTGATTTCTGATCCACTTCCTGTTTCATTGTATGCTGCGATACTTTTAAATGCGGTATAGCCAAATATCCAGCTGTATTTAATCGTTCCCTAAAATTTGATACATCGTCTAAATGAGTGGTCTCTGAATTCTGACTTATTAATTTCTCCTTAACCAATGGTAATGGTCCTTTTACTTCATGCCCACAAATTAATTCAAATAGTCTGAATTTGGTCGATTCATTTCGTGCGTCTCTGATCACAAGTAGTTCAAAAGGAATTTCCTTATCGCAATCATCTGGATTATCCTGACCATAAACCCTCAATGTGCTCTTCACTATTTGATGCCTTCTCGCTCATGCTCACGGTGATTCTGAATACTACGTAGTAGATTTGAATTGTTTTATTCCCAAGTTGTCCATCACCTGCTTGAATAGTTCGGATGTGAGGTTTGATCTGTCTGGATCTCTATTGGTAGTCCGTACCTAGTTAAAAAATACGTATTTTTTTCTACAACTCTTTTAGCTGTGATGCTGCATAATGGGTCTGCCTCAGGAAATCTAGTCGACACATCCATTGTTGTTAATAAATACTTATTCCCACTTTTCGTTTCAGATAGGCGACCTACACAATCTATCAACACTCTTGTGAAAGTTTCCTCAAATGCTGAAATAGGTATTAAAGTTCAGGTTTTATTACTGCCTGTGTGACATGTTTGAGACGTCTGGCAATATTCAACTACACCTTTGTGTAGTCCAGGCCGGTCAAAATATATTTGTATTCCAGCCTGTAATGTCCTCACCCCGAAATGATCTCCAAGTGGTAGCTCATGTGCCACTCGCAACACCTCCTTTCTATATCCAACAGGCAAAACAATTTGATGAACTTCTGTCCACGTCTGATCTGCCACAATGTGCGCTGATCTCCATATCCGCATTAAGACATCATTTGTTAAGTTATAACACACAGGAATGCATTTATTCTCTTTCTACCTAAATATCTTTTGATATAACTTTTGTAACTCCTCAGCTTTCTGCTGTAATTCAATCAGCTTAGCAGAGGTAAAAATACGTTCATGTTTTCCAACTAGCTCCTTCTCTGTTTCACTTATCTGATCAAAAAGAAACTTTCGGATAACTCTACGTCAGCTTCCTTATCTCTGCCTTTATCCTGCTTCAACCAGTGCATTTGTGATCTTCTGATCACGCAATCAGGGAAAATTCCTGGATAAACATTCTCCAGGTCTTCAGTTGCCTGCGTCTCCACTGGCTTTTCAACTAGACCAGGCAGCATGCCTACCAGTGAATCAGCTATATTATTTGCAAGGACAAATTTTATTCCTGGAGCTCAGAGTTAGGGGTCCAGTACTCCTATCACACATTTTCCACTCTTCTCTGGACTCTCCAGCCTCACTTTACATAACTGAGCACTTTTTGCCTCACTATGAATTCCTGTTACCAGCACATTTTCTGGCAATATTCTCTCAAGAGTGCATAAAGCCTCACCCCTCAGCATTACAGACTGAAAATATCCTGTCAATTAATATTGGAACCTCCTTACAAAATACTCCTGGTCTATGTGAATCAACTTTACTCTTTCATGTAACTTTTTAATGCAGATTTGGCATGTCCACTTATCATTTTGTACACTCTGAGACAGTTGCCTAACTTCCCTTATGCTTTTTGTTACGAGTCCAACAAAACACCCAGGCTTGTCTGGTTATCCTACATTTGGTTTTCTCCCAGCCCACCAACACTGTGATTTTGTGTGGCCCACTTTATTACAATGAAAACACCATAGTACTTTAACTTCTTTGCAAGGTTTTCTTTATTACTGCTACTTATTACTTATTTATAATCTGCACTGTGGTCTACCTTTCCCTTTACACGTGAGGATATCTCTTTGCTCCAATTTCTGTCCCTCAGAGACCAGAACTGGTTCTGGAAAGCAAACCAAGTTTATGGACCAGTTCATAATCATCAGCCATTTCAGCAGCTAACCTTGCTTTTTGCACTCTCTGCTCTTCCATCTGAGTTTGCATTACTTATGCAGCGAATTTATGAATTCCTCCCAGTATTAAACTCTCTAAGGGCATTATAGCTTTGCTTGAATTTTAAATCTCTTATCCAACTATCGAAATTAGTCTGTTTGATCCTTAGAAACTCAGTGGAGGTTTGACCAGGATCCCTCAATAGATTCCTAAAAGGTTGCCTATGCAGACAAAATGTTTTTTTTTTAACTTCCTCATACTCCCCAGATACCTCCTCTGCTAGGGATGTGAATACCTCGCCTGTCCTACCTACGAGTTTCGTTTGGATCTACAAAATCCACATTGCCTCTGGCCACTGCATTTGTGTAGCCAACTTTTCAAATGAGATGAATTGGGCATCACATACTCCTCATCAAGTTGAGGCAATGCTTGAACATACTCAAACAAATTCTCACTAGGCTTCTGACTACCAGGAGTTGCTCATCCGCACTCTCTTCATTACCAAGCGCACCCTCAGCCGTTATCTCCAGCCTTTTACACTGACTTTCCTTTTTAAGTGTGAGTTTTTGTTATTCAAAAGCTCTCCCTTTCTCTCTCGCCTGCTGCTCTCTCTTTTGCCATTCGTTATTTTTACTCTCTGTCTTTTACCCCTTCTTCTGCATTTTATCAATAGTCAAATGTTTCATTTTGGCTACCCTTTCCTTACCTCTCAACGTTAACTCAAGATGTTTCATTTGCAACTGAATTCTTCCCATCTCTGATTCTGTTGGTTTCTCCAGAAAGTTTAATTGATGAGCTTCTGCTGTAATTATCTCTCCTTACCTCACAAAAGCAGTCAGTTCCAATTCCAGCTTCTCTGCTAATTCTTGCAATTTGGTCTTATTCACTTTTCATAAAATATCCAAAGTCACTGCATGCACACCCAGGAAACGTTTGGCGACTGAAATAGCCATTACTATTCGAAGCTTTGTCAACCCAATCAAACTAATACCAGCAATAAAGACACAAGCATTTCCCATTCGCTGTTAAAGATCCAGCAATGAGCCCCCAGTCTGTTATGGACGAGGCTAGACCACTTAAAACATTCTTAAGCAAGCAGCCCAGAGCATAACTCTGCAGTTTGTTTTGTTAATTATCCAATGAAAATTACCCGGAGTAATTTAGCTAGGGTGATTTAAATCAGACAAAAACATTGTTCAAAATTCCACAATAAAACACAAAGAACAGAATAAAGAACCCCTACAGAATTCAACCTATCCAGCTAGACCTAAATATGCTATTCCAAATACACACAATAGTCCCAATAATCAAACTCACTTGAAATAACGTCATAATGGAATGCATGTTTCCAGGTTGAAGCTCAAGGGCAGAAAAGTGAGAGAGTTTCCACACAGCTGCCAGTTGAACTTCTCAGTTCAAGACTCAACTGAAAACTGCTCAGCTCAGCTCAACTCAGCTAGCTCAGCTAAAAGAGCCGACAACTCCACGTTCATTATACAGATTTCTTTTAAAGCATGACGTCTTTCACCTGTAGTTTCATCTGTTTACATATAAATAAAAGGCCTCTGAAAATCCCTTTCGCATCTGTACCAAACCAGACTGATCGAAGCCTGGCCCCATTTTATTGACCCTCTGAAAAACATCAAGGACAGGGTCTACTTGAGCTAATGAACAGCTTTTAGCAAAAAAAAGGATTGGTTTGTAACAGAGAAGACAAGCTAGTGTTCTGTATGGGAGTCAGAAGCTGGTGGGAATGGCTAATACTATCAGAGTGTGGCTGGTGACAGATTTGTGAACAACATGACGTTCAATGCAGGGTCACACACCAACTGTACATCCAGGCGGTGAGAGTTCATTCAGAACCTGGAGCTCTCTCTCTCAACCAACATGGGGGCTCCATAGAGCTCTGTAAGTTATCATAGAGTCATAGAATCCTATAGCACGGAGACAGGCCCATTAGCACAAACTGGTTCATGCTGATCTAAATGTCCATCCATGCTAACCCCATTTCCCTGCGCTTGGTCCATATCCTTCTAAACCTTTTCTATGTATATATTTGTCCAAATGTGAAGACACATATCATGAAAACATGTTATATCTAATGCTATCCATGTTTGTTTTTGGAAATAATGAGTGTTGATTCATAACACTCCAGTGTTAATGCAATCACATTTTATTCATTTTGTAACGTTGTAGATTAAACGCTCATTTTCTTCACACTCTCCTCAGCAGCTATTAGTCTGGTGAATCTCCAATCCACTGTCTCTGTGTAGCAAGGAGATCATTGATTATAAATGAAAGAAAATACTGTCTCAAGTACACTCCACAACTGCAGGACGGTGTCTTCATTCTTATACTTTAATCATTTTGTAATGAATGATACTACTCATTTATTGTGCTGATTACTTGCTGAGTCATAAGAGTCATAGAGATGCACAGCATGGAAACAGATCCTTTGGTCAGACCCGTCCATACCGTCATCCCTGATGAAGGGCTTATGCTCGAAACGTCGAATCTCTATTCCTGAGATGCTGCCAACCTGCTGTGCTTTGACCAGCAACACATTTGCAGCATACCGACCAGATATCCCAACTCAATCTTGTCCCACCTGCCAGTACCCAACTTTTCTGTATGAATTCTGTTAGTGCCCTATGATCAAGGACATCCAGCTCCTTTTCATCAAGAGCACTTCCCATCATCTCGCCTTCTCATAAATACAAAATGAGATGGATGGAGTTTTTTGCCGATCATTTATTTGCGTTATGAAGCAAAGTCACACCAACAACAACATCACTGTTGCCATTGGAGTTGATTGGAGATACTGAGGAGGCGATGATCCAGCTGTATTATCTCTGAGTATAAATCCAGGGAATGAGGTCATGACCCAGACACCGGATCCGAATCCCACAACGGCAAATGTTGGAAATTGAATTCAATAAAATATCAGGAATTAAGAATCAAATGAAACAATGAAACCATTGTTGATTGTCCTACCTGGCACCCTCATACACTTCAGGAAAGGAAATCTACCGTCTTCAGCTGGTCGGGCTTACATGTGACTCCAGACCCACAGCAATGTGGTTAACTCTCAGTTGCAGTTTGAAATGGCCAAGCCAGCCACTCAGTTATATCACTCACTTCAAAGCCTCAAAGAAAAGAAACCGCATGGACCTCAGCACTGACTACTTACAGCCCACGGACTGCAGTGGGTCAGGAAGGCAGCTCAACAAAACGTTCTTAAGGACAATGGGGAAAGGGAGTTAAATATTGGCCCAGCATCCCATTAATGAATAAAGGAAGATAATCCCACTCAGGGAAGAGAGAAAAACAGACAAAAATAACTTTAAACAGGGACTTTGACATATACCTTACATGGTCATTATTATCAGTAATATGGGAACAGGAGAAACATAAGCAAGGTTTAATTTCATTTTTTATTTCCACACCACCTGATCATCAACAATTTCTTTGCTCCTTTCTCTCTATCTCTCTCTTTCTCCATCTATTCAACTCAGTCCGTCTCCCTTTCATAACAGATGTCGGTGTCACCAACATCGATCACGCTATTTCCCAACTGTGTTCAGTTCTGATGTATGGTCATTAGAATCGAATTGCCAATTCTATTTTTCTCTCGACCAGATGGGCTGCCAAATCTGCTCAGTTTGTCTGGCACTTTCTCGTTCTTTATTGTTTCTGATCTGTTGCATCATTCTTTGCTTTATCTAACTTTTAATTTTGTTATTACTTGGAATGTCTGCATCGCTGACTGGGGCAGCATTTTTTGACCTAACCAAATGTCATTTACTGTGAGGTCGTTCTTTCAGACAGTACAGAACCAAGCACATTGCTGTGGGACTCACATAAATCTTAAGCCAGACCAGATATTAACGCAAGATCTATTTACCAAAGGATATCAGTGAAAATAGATAAACGTATCGACAAAATGCCGGAAAAGTCATGTCTGTTATTTCCAATTCCTGTCTTTTGTATTTACTTTCTGACATCGTCTGTGGTAGGATGTGGAACAGTGTCTTTCTGTGTAATAACCTGTGCATCTGAATTACATTTCTTCCGACATTACTGCTCTGAGAGAGTGTTGCTGTCATTAAGTTATTTTAGAGACAAGAACAAAGTTGTGATCGAAATATTTGCAACTGAAAGAGTGCTTAAAGGAGAGGTGTAACCATAATGTCTGAATTTTACCAAAGCATAGATAATGGTTAAAAAGCATCAGCATTGAAGCCAAGATGGTGACTGGGCATATAATCGAGCTGGTAGTGGATAGGTTTTGTGATGGACAGAATACCGAGACACAAATGAATTTTATTTATTTAAATTCGGTATTGTGAACAGTCTCGTTCTCAGATGTTGGTGAGGGCGGGGGTGTGGGCGGTTCTGAAATTTGTGGGTAATCAATGGAATTTGCATTTGAAACTGAGGACAATAGTTTTTGTCTTTGTCAAATATAGATAACAGAAATAGCAAAGAAGTTCGCCATGGTTGAAGAGATTAATAAATGGATAGATGAAGAAACTCACCAGGAACACCAACAATAGCGAGGATAGGATAGTAACCCGCCTGGATAATCACCAGTGCACCCCATATCCGATCTGGTAATGTTGACCAAGATGAGGAAAAAAGGAAAAGACCCCAGGATAAACTCCTGTCCATTGTTGCAGCATTCCAGTCGCATGTTCTCAGATTCTGATCCATTAATGGATCATTCCAGACTATTCTCAGATGTTTAAATCTCCTTTTTCTGTCTCTGCAGCTGCTGATCCCTTTGAACGTTGGAGTTGATGCATCTGCTGCTACAATGACATAAACCATTGCAAGAAACCCCTTATTAATAGGAGATGGAAAACATCCAGTGACATAGCTAGGATCCATGGAGACCGGCATCAATCACAGTCACTGAACAAACAGCTCCATTTAACCCCTTTCTGTATGGTCCTTTCAGTTCACAAAAACTACTGGACTGGATTGAATGTTGGCACCGCCGGCTATTGATCACATTTCCCATCAACCATTGCTCTCGTGAAGTTCGTAGTGAGGGATAATGATGCACGTTTTCTTATCGCAGGATAAATCATTCTGCTGCGTTGTCTGTTTGCAATACTGTAACTGGCTGAACCTCCCACCACCACCACCCTCAAAAATCATAATCTACATGGTGTTACGGTGCAGATCTCTCCTAGACTGGAACAGGCACCAGCCAATAATTTTACAGTGGATATATTTGCACTCCAATACATAGGAAATGTGAATTTGCCTGGACATTCCTTTAATTGGTGTAATAAGGCAATTTTGTATCTTCAACTCTCAATGTGCTTCAGCATTTTTTAAAATATAAACTCACAAACACCTTAACACACTTTATTAAGTTTCTTCGTTTTTCCTCATGGCAGCATCATGCCAGGGTTTATTTTGGTAAAACCCTTTTGGACTGAATCACTGATAAGATCATTATTTATAAAGCTGATTAAACCTGTACACAATACACCTCACTGTCCCTCAACAAAACACTATTATTGGGAAAGATACATTTACTCTGGTACTTTCATCATTTTTGCATAAAGAGCCACATATCATTTACTTCCTGCTAAATAAAAATTCGGTTTATGACTTATGACGAAGCATATCTAGGTCTGGTTCAACAACAACACTTCCCAATCTCTCACTATTTAATGAACATAAATGTGAATGATGATATTTGTTGTTCATATCTGAAATATTTTATATCTTGGAAAGAGCTATTACCCAACCACTGATCCTTCTGATACTCCAAAGCCTTCACTCCAGATAATTATGTGACTCTCTTCATTCTCTCGATTATCCAACTTTTACTACTTTTGGTGTATGCCACCCCTACCTACCCATGGACTCTAACATTCCCCACTCACCCCTATTCAAACATGTCAAACGTCTGCTGAAAATTCAAACGCTTCATTCCCACTGGTTCTCAATTTTCGATATCACAACGGACAACCTCCACAAAATCCAGCAGGTTTATCAAAGATCAAGATCATTTCCTCTTCCTGAATCTAGATTGACTCTACCGAATCATGTCATTATTTTCCAAGTGTCTAGTTTTCACATTCCTCATAAAAGGTTCCAATGTTTTTCTCACAGCTCACATCAAGCTAACCACTGCTTAGTTTGCTGTTTGCTCTCTCCGTCCTGTTTTAAATATTTCGATTTACAATGATTTGGAGATGCCGCTGTTGGACGTGGGTGTACAAAGTTAAAAATCACACAACACCAAGTTATAGTCCAACAGGTTTAATTGGAAGCACGCTAGCTTTCAGAGCAATGCTCCTTCATCAGGTGATAGTGGAGGGCTCGAGCGTAACACAGTATTTATAGCAAATATTCACAGTGTAATGTAACTGAAATTATACATTGAAAAATTGATTGTCTGCTAACCCGTTCATCTGTTAGAATACAGTGATAATTTCACTTCTTTCATGTGTAAATCACAAAACATTTTTTTCAAAGTTGCATTATCGGGTTATCTGTTAGCAATGGTGATAGCTAGACAATATGTTGAAGGTGTTGCCGGGTTATATTGTACATTGCTCAAAAACTGCATGCATTCATGAAGAACTCTGAGCTCAAAAACTGCACGATTTTAAGTAAAACTCCGTTATCTCACTTTTTAGATGAGAATCAAAAGGCATAGAGGGAGAACACAGGAGGCCAACACCTTCAACATATTGTCTAGCTATCACCATTGTTAACAGCTAACCCAAGAATACAACTTAAAATAAAAGGTTTTGTGATTTACACATGAACGAAATGAAACTATCACTGTACACTAACAGATAAAAGGCGAAACAGCCAATCAATTTTTCAATGTACAATTTCAGTTACATCACACTGTAAATTTTTGCTATAAATTCTGTGTTATGATCGAGAGCTCCACTATCACCGGATGAAGGAGCGTCGCTTCGAAAGCTAGTGTGCTTCCAATTAAACCTGTTGGACTATAACTTGGTGTTGTGTGATTTTTCACTCGTTGTACAATAGCTGCTTTCCAGTCTGGAGGATCCTTTCCAGAATCTAACCAGCTTTGAAGAACAATCAGTAAATTCTTTCACTCGCTCTACTGCCACCTCCTCAATACTTGGGGATGTAGCTCATCAGATGCAGCATAATGCCAACCTTAATTCCAATGAGATTTTGAAAGACATACCTTTTAGTCATTCTAATTACCTACTGTTCCTCATTTTCACCAATCACTCTGTACCCTTGTATTTCTGAAAGTTTCTTTCTGTATCATCCTTAGAGAGATGGACACAATAAATTGTTCTCAGCAGACAGATGGGTTCTGTCAGCCAGTGAATATATCGGAGGACTGCACTCCAGTGATGATGGATATGTTACTCACTCCTGCCTGGAAAGTTCCAGAATTAATCCAGTTTAATTCATGGTGAATATCAGCACAGTCCTGTCACTGGTGTGAGGCTACACAGTATACTGAAGGAGGGGACACAGCTCAGTGACCACCGCAATTTTGGTTTCATACCTGACACCTGGTCCAACTTAGACAAATGTCCAGGGAAATCCAAGAAAAGATAATGCACTGTCCTGCACCACCCTATTGATAGAGCTTCCCTTCCGTGGAGCCTCATCTCCATTTGTTTACCATGGACACAGACACTCTGTAAATGCAGAGTATAGAGGTGGGGTCATCAGACCCAGCAGCTGACAATACAAACACGAGATAAACATCCACAGAAACTCCGTTGATTTTCCAATGTCAGGAACAAGTCAATTTCCCACACGGAACGTGCACGCGCTCAGTGTTGAAAACTATTTCCACTCCTGAGTTTCTCTTCCAGGCTGAGAAAGCGTTGCATCTCTGCACACTCCCACACTAACAGTTTCTCTCTCCAAAGAATCAGTTGACAATGTAGCATTACCTTTCTCTACATCTCAGCAGCTACAAGGGCAGCACCAGTATTGCTAATGGATTTGATCATCACACTCAGAGAAGAGAGGTACAGGGAACCTAATTCACTTTAAACAGGGACAAATCTAAATGGATGCGATATTCAGGAATATGGGAAACGGGGAAATGTGCGAATAACTTCCCATTTTGTTTTCCTTTCATCAGCAATCCCTTTGCTCACTTTCATTTCTTTTCCTTTCTTTTTCTGGCCATTTCTCCATCCATTCAATTTACACCTGGCCCCCACCTCTCTCTCCAATCCAACCCTCCATGATACCCGGATAAATAATATTATCTCACAGTTTGCTTTCAGTTGTGAAGCAGGGTAACTGGACTCAAACGGTTATCTGCATTTCTCCTGACAGAGGCTGCCATACCTGCTGAGATTCTCCAATACTTTCAGAAGCTGGAGAATTTTATTTTCGATCTCTAGCACCCACCGTTCCTTGGTTTATTTCACTTTTCATGCTGTTGTTTCTCGGGATGCCAGCATCACGGGCAAGGGCAGTATTTGTTGTCCATCACTAATTGTCCTTGACAACGCGGCCATTTATCAAGACAAAATGGAGCCAACAATGTTGTTGTGGGTCTGAAATCACACTGAGTTCAGACTGGGTAATAATGTTAAGTTTCTTGAGCAAAGACTATCAGGGAAATAATGAAAATAAATCTTAACTGTTTCTGATTTCCACGATTGAAATTAGGTTTCATTCCAATTTTTGTCATTCAAATTTAAGCTCTATCATCGGCTGTGGTAGGATTTTAAACACTGCCTTGGAGTCACAGCCCATGCCTCTGAATTACCCGTCTAGTTACATGATCACTCTGATACAGAGTCCTTATTGCCTAGCCCGCTTTTCTAGTTCCTGCCAGAAGGAGATGGCTGGGAAATCAGTTGAACTACCAACAATCAAAAGGATTTTGGGGAAAAAAGCGAAAGGGAGATTGAGAGACAATTTCATGTAACATCACTGGTTGCAGAATGCTGAAATGAAGACATTTCGATAGCATCCTGCAACATGAGCCAGTATTCCTAGGAATGATAGGTGAAGGGGATGTTTGCGTCAATAAAGATGAAGGAGAGTTTTAGATGAACATTTGTTCTGCAACTTTGTAACTGGTTGTAGGGTCAGCAGAGACTTTGACTTATTGGGCTAAATCTAACAGTAGTTTGTCTCAGTGATATTTTTATTGAGTGTGACAGCGTGATTGTCTGTACGAGACTGAACTAGATTCAGGGTGCTATCTTATCAAACTCACCTAATTAACTACCCATCAATCTCATAGTGCTCCTCACATTCAATGCCAACCCAAGATGGCTGGAGGGACTCACCATCGTACTGATGTCCCTGGAAATTCTATAATCACTGACACTTGTGCCATCTTTCAAAGGCTATTGGGCACACTGTTGAACTTCCTCAGTTTGAAGCCACCCTGCACAATTGACCCCGAGCATGGCAGATAAGGGGAACTAACACCACAAATTTTCAACAGGGGGAGAGAGGTCCTAGTGGATGGGCTAGTACAGGGGGGTCCATTCTCTTCCCAGAGGAGACCTCATCACCAGCCGCACCGAGCATGGTCTGAGTTCACCACCCAGCTCAGTGCAGTATCTGCTCGCTCATACACACACACATACTTTGAATGTGGAAAATTCCAAATAGTATTTCAAAGAATTCCCATTTTCCAGTACAGGAACTTTCAGTCATTCAACCGCCTGAGTTCCTGCAAAAATATGCACTTATTTTATAACCAATAGCAATTAGTAATTCTGGCTATTTCACTTTGTCTCACTTTATTGTATTCAGCCAAACACTTCTAAACACTTGCCCCGTTATGAAATACAATTTTGAGCAGAGAATGTTTTATCCTCAGCTGATATCTTGATTCAACAGATGTGTTGAATCTGCTTAAACGCCCTGTCAAGCACAGAGCGCTGTACATTGGGAAGTGAACAAAAACACAAAGTGCACAAGTTCACTGGCTCTAAAACTGACACGACTGAGGTCTTAATCATGGTCAGGGAGAAAAACAGAGGAAAAAACATTCACTTCAAACATAGAAGATGTTATGATGGGAAAGAAAATTATTCAGATTAATATGTTCAAGTATTTGAGTAATGTAACAAATTAGAGGCGTGACATCAGGGAGAGACCCTGAGCAGAATGAGATTATGAAACTGGATGTTTGTGCACATCAGAAACCAGGTTGGGTCACTGAGTACAGGACTGATGGGTGAATGGATTAAATTAGATTACTTACAGTGTGGAAACAGGCCCTTCGGCCCAACAAGTCGATAGTGAGGGGTACAGACAGACGGTTTTGTGGGGGCGACAGGGACTCACGTTTGGTATGTTGCCTCCCAGGTGCAAGGGTACGTGATGTCGCTGATCGTGTTTTCCGGGTCCTTAAGGGGGAGGGGGAGCAGCCCCAGATCGTGGTCCACGTTGGCACCAACGATATAGGTAGGAAGAAGGGTGAGGATGTAAGGCAGGCTTTCAGGGAGCTAGGTTGGAAGCTCAGAGTTAGAACAAACAGAGTTGTAGTCTCTGGTTTGTTACCCGTGCCACGTGATAGAGAGTCGAGGAACAGGGAGAGAGAGCAGTTAAATGCGTGGCTACAGGGATGGTGCAGGAGGGAGGGATTCCGGTTTCTGGATAACTGGGGTCCTTTCTGGGGAAGGTGGGACCTCTATAAAAAGGATGGTCTACACTTGAACCTGAGGGGCACCAGTATCCTTGGGGGGAGGTTTGCTAGTGCTCTTTGGGAGGGTTTAAACTAACTCTGCGGGGGCATGGGAACCAGGACTGTAGCTTTAGGGTACAGGACCTTGAGTGTAGGGAGGTTAGGAATAATGCAGCGATCTCTAAGGAGGGTGCCTGTAACCAGAAAGGTGGATTGAAGTGTGTATACTTCAATGCCAGAAGTATAAGGAATAAGGTAGGTGAACTTGCAGCGTGGGTTGGTACCTGGGACTTCGATGTTGTGGCCATTACAGAGACGTGGGTAGAACAGGGACAAGAATGGCTGTTGCACGTTCCAGGGTTCAAATGTTTTAGTAGGATCAGACATGGGGGTAAAAAGGGGGAGGCGTGGCATTACTTGTCAAAGACAGTATCACAGCAGTGGAATGGACGATGGAAGAGGACTTGCCATCTGAGGTAGTTTGGGCTGAGGTTAGAAATAGGAAAGGTGAGGTCACCCTGTTAGGTGTTTTCTACAGGCCTCCTAATAGTCCTAGAGAAGTAGAGGATAATATTGCGAGGATGATTCAGGAAAAGAGTGAAGGTAGCAGGGTGGTTGTTATGGGGGACTTTAACTTCCCAGATATTGACTGGGAGAGCTATAGCTCGAGTTCATTAGATGGGTCGGTGTTTGTCCAATGTGTGCAGGAGGGTTTCCTGACACAATATGTCGACAGGCCAACAAGAGGGGAGGCTATATTGGATTTGGTTCTAGGTAATGAACCAGGCCAGGTGTTAGACTTGGAGGTAGGTGAGCACTTCGGGGACAGTGACCACAACTCGGTGACTTTTACTTTAGTGATGGAGAGGGATAATCGTGTGCCGCAGGGCAAGAGCTATAGCTGGGGGCAGGGAAATTATGATGCAGTGAGGCATGACTTAGGATGTGTGGATTGGAAAAACAGGCTTCAAGGGAAGAACACTAATGAGATGTGGGGAGTGTTCAAGGAGCAGCTACTGCGTGTCCTCGATAGGTATGTACCAGTCAGGCATGGTGTAAAGGGCCTTGTGAGGCAGCCGTGGTTTAGTAAGGAATTGGAGTCCCTTGTGAAAGGGAAGAAGGCGGCATATGTAAAGATGAGGCGTGAAGGTTCAGTAGGGGCGATTGAGTGTTATAAGGT
Source organism: Hemiscyllium ocellatum (assembly GCF_020745735.1). Taxonomy (NCBI): domain Eukaryota; kingdom Metazoa; phylum Chordata; class Chondrichthyes; order Orectolobiformes; family Hemiscylliidae; genus Hemiscyllium; species Hemiscyllium ocellatum. The sequence continues at coordinate 42,692,769 of NC_083439.1, read as the reverse complement.
AGCCAGGAAGGAGCTAAAGAGGGAGCTAAGAGAAGCGAGAAGGGGACATGAAAAGTCTTTAGCTGGTAGGATTAGGGAAAACCCAAAGGCTTTCTATAGGTATGTCAAGAATAAAAGGATGACTAGGGTAGGTATCGGTCCAGTCAAGGATAGTAGTGGGAAGTTGTGTGTGGAGGCGGAGGAGATTGGAGAGACATTAAATCAGTACTTTTCCTCAGTATTCACTCAGGAACAGGACACTGTTGCTGATGTGAATATGGAATCACAAATAATTAGAATGGATGCCCTGGAAATATGCAGGGAAGAGGTTTTGGGAATATTGGAAAGGATGAATATAGATAAGTCTCCTGGGCCTGATGGCATTTACCCCAGGATCGTATGGGAAGCTAGGGAGGAGATAGCAGAGCCATTGGCCTGGATTTTTATGTCGTCGTTGTCAACAGGAATAGTACCAGAGGACTGGAGGATAGCGAATGTGGTCCCATTGTTCAAGAAAGGGAGTAGGGATAGCCCTAGCAACTATAGGCCAGTGAGTCTGACTTCAGTGGTGGGCAAAGTCTTAGAGAGAATGGTAAGGGATAAGATTTATGAACATCTGGGTAGGAATAACGTGATCAGGGATAGCCAGCATGGTTTTGTGAAGGGCAGGTCGTGCCTCACAAACCTTATTGAGTTCTTTGAGAAGGTGACCAAGGAAGTGGATGAGGGTAAAGCAGTAGATGTTGTGTATATGGATTTTAGTAAGGCGTTCGATAAGGTTCCCCATGGTAGGCTAATGCTAAAACTTCGGAGGTATGGCATTGAGGATACATTAGAGGTTTGGATTAGGAATTGGCTGGCTGGAAGGAGACAGAGGGTAGTAGTTGATGGATTATGTTCATCTTGGAGCGCAGTTACTAGCGGTGTACCACAAGGATCTGTTTTGGGACCATTGCTTTTTGTTATCTTTATAAATGATCTAGAGGAAGGACTTGAAAGCTGGGTAAGCAAGTTTGCGGATGACACAAAAGTCGGTGGAGTTGTGGATAGTGAGGAAGGAAGTGGTAGGTTACAGCGGGATATAGATAAGTTGCAGAGCTGGGCGGAAATGTGGCAAATGGAATTCAATGTAGCTAAGTGCGAAGTCGTTCACTTTGGTAGGAATAACAAGATGATGGATTACTGGGCTAATGGTAGGCTACTTGGTAGTGTGGATGAGCAGAGGGATCTTGGTGTCCATGTACACAGATCTCTGAAAGTTGCCACCCAGGTAAATAGTGCTGTGAGGAAGGCATATGGTGTACTGGGCTTTATTGGCAGAGGAATTGAGTTCCGGAGTCCTGAGGTCATGTTGCAGTTGTATAAGACTCTGGTGCGGCCTCATCTGGAGTATTGTGTGCAGTTTTGGTCGCCATACTATAGGAAGGATGTGGAAGCTTTAGAACGAGTGCAGAGGAGGTTTACCAGGATGTTGCCTGGAATGGTAGGAAAATCTTATGAGGAAAGGCTGAGGCACTTGGGGCTGTTCTCATTGGAGAAGAGAAGGTTTAGGGGAGATCTGATAGAAGTGTATAAGATGATTAGGGGTTTAGATAGGGTAGATACTAAGAACCTTTTACCGCTAATGGAGTCAGGTGTTACTAGGGGACATAGCTTTAAATTAAGGGGTGGTAGGTATAGGACAGAGGTTAGGGGTAGATTCTTCACACAGCGGGTTGTGAGTTCATGGAATGCCCTGCCCGTATCAGTGGTGAACTCTCCTTCTTTATGGTCATTTAAGCGGGCATTGGATAGGCATTTGGAAGTTATTGGGCTAGTATAGGTTAGGTAGGATTCGGTCGGCGCAACATCGAGGGCCGAAGGGCCTGTACTGCGCTGTATCCTTCTATGTTCTATGTTCTAAGTCCACACCGACCCGACGAAGCGCAACCCACCCATACCCCTACAATTACCCCTTACCTAACACTACGGGCAATTTAGCATGGCCAATTCACCTGACCCGCACATCTTTGGACTGTGGGAGGAAACCGGAGCACCCGGAGGAAACCCACGCAGACACGGGGAGAACGTGCAAACTCCACACAGTCTGTCGTCTGAGTCGGGAATTGAACCCGGGTCTCAGGCGCTGTGAGGCAGCAGTGATAACCACTGTGCCACCGTGCCGCCCACACGGTGGGTATGGTGTGAACTGGGAGAAAGTCATTAGACTTGATTTGCAGATATTGCAGCTCACACTGGGCTATCATGTGATGCTGTTGATCTCAGCAGCAGTCGCAGCAGAATTGCATTCAATCACAATCCATAACCTTTCTCCCAGGATAATCCACCAGTCTGCCATTATCATCAAGCTGAGTGATGGTTCAGTGCCGAGTTTGGGTGAACATGCCAGAGTCCTCTCAGGAAGTACGGTGTGATCCATTGAGTCCTCTCCTGTCTTGTTCCTTCTTCCAAAGTACATCGCCTCATGTTTATCAGGGTTACATTCCATCGGCCATTGATCCACCCATTTGATCATTCCATCTGTATCTTCCTGTTAATATAAAGCCTTCTCGTCACTGCCAACCAACCAGACAAATTTTGTGTCAAACGCAAATTGATTTATCACACTCACCCCAATCCCCTCGATATTCACAGCTGCATCATTTATGAATACTACAAATAATAAAATTAAAAATCACACAACACCAGGTTATAATCCAACAGTTTTATTCGGACACACAAGCTTTCGCATCGCTGCTTCTTCATCGCGTGATTATGCTCTTCGAAAGGTCGTGCCTCCAAATAAACTGTTGGACGATCATTTAGTGTTCTGCAATTTTTAAACTTTGCCCAAGCCAGTCCAGCACTGACATCTCCGAATCACAAATAATATGAGACACAGCACTGATCCCTGTGGTACACGATTGGATACTGGTCTCCAGTCAAACAAACAGACTTCTACCAGCAGATCTTCTGTCTCCTACCACTAAGATTTGGATGTAACTTGGCAAGTCATTAATGAGTCCTACCTGTTCCTTGGTTATTCTGTTCCACTTGATGTACCTGTAGAATATCTGGGGATTTTCCTTAATCTTTCCTGCCAGCAGAGTTCCATGTCGCTGTGTTCGTCAGTCCCCTTCAAATGAAGAATTGCCTTCTTATTGCAGTCTGAAATGGTCTATCCTTTACCTGCAATTATTTGCCTTATATGTAGAGTAGGCAGCCAGAGAAAACTCCTGTTTATTTCCAACTTGTCATATGTTCAGTGACTTTTCTAAATGTCACTATGATCACCTCTCATTCTTTGAAACTCGAAAGAACACAGGCTGAGTTTCCACATCAGGCAATCTCACCATCTGAGGGATTAATCTGGAGAATGTCCATTGCACACCCTCCGTGTCAGTATAACCTTTCTCAGATTGGGTCACCAACACTGGACTCAATCCTCGATGTACAGTTTCATTAACAAGCTGTGATACTGCTTCAGCATGACCTTCCGACAATGTTCTGATTCTCTTAAATGAAGGCGAACCTGACTTTAAGTTTTCACTTCTATATATTTCTCCAATTACCATTCACATTACTTTATTTATGAATTCACTGCATGAGTTCTGATGAAAAAAAACCTTCTGAAAATCGAAATATGCCATTTCTATGTTGTAATAAACAAGTTCAAATCATTCTGAAGTTTGTCAAGTATGAAGACTCTTGTCAGACTCTGTCAGTGCGTACTGATTCTCTCCAATGTTGCTGTTAATTTCTAAATATCCAATATCAGATCCTACATAATAGGTTCAATCAGTTTGCCTACAGATGTCAAGTTAATTGGTCAGCAGTTCTCCACACTATCTCTTCTTCCCTTTGCAGAAGCTTGAATCCCTTCCATTCATCAACAATGCTGGAAGCTTTACTAACTTCCAGCCTCTGCAGAATGTACAGGAAAATAAAAGTCATCGACAGCAAAATTAATGTGTCTATTGCTGATTAATTTCTAATATTTTAATACGAAGTACAACTGGCTCATCAGACTTAGCAATGCTCAACCCAGCTACAATACTACTATGCTAGCCTTCAACTACTACCTTGTTACTGATATGAATTGACTTTATGTTTTTAGTTCCACAAGTTCCATGTGATCACTTAGTATTTCTCAGCAATTTTCTGGATCTTCCTCCGTGATGACAGATGCAAAGTAACTGGTTATTTTCTTGGCCATTTCCATGTTCTCCTCAATAACCTCTCCTCTCCTGATTACAAAATCCCACATTTGACCCTGCTTTTATTTTGTTTTCTTTGCAATACAGATTGTAGATTTATGTAGTCTGTATGTTCTTCTTTCACAGAATTATTAAAAGCCCACAGTGTGGAAAAGGCCCATGGGCCCAACAAGTCCACCCTGCCCCTCCGAAGAGTAACCACCCAGACCCATTCCCATCCGATTTCACATTTTGCGAATGATGCACCTAATCTACACATCCCTGAACACTTTGGGCAAATAAGCATGGCCAATTCACCTAACCTGTAAATCTTTGGACTGTGGGAGGAAACCGGAGCACCCAAAGGAAACCCACACAGACACGGGGAGAATATGCAAACTCCACACAAACAAATTTATGAGAATTCTCTGGTTGCCACAATGTCTAAAATTCTTCTGAGTTCACTTCCTATGATTAATATAATCTTTAATTTATTATGTTAGCCTTCATGAAGTCACTTGCCCTTTCTTTGGTGATTCTACCTTAAAGAAATAGACATATTTTTCAGACATTGCAGGATTTCTGTAGATCTCCTGGTCCTGAACAGGTGTATCCAAGAAGACAGCTAGAGGCGAGAGAAGATATTGCGGGGTCCTGGCTGATCTTTTTGCATCACCGCTGTCCATGGGGGAGGTCCCAGAATACTAGAGGGTCGTGAACGCTTTGCCCTTGTTCAAGACGGGCTGCGAAGAAGAACCTGTGAACTATAGACCAGTTAACTTAACAACTGTGACATGTAAATTCCTTGAGAAGGTTCTGAAAGATAACATATGCATGTATTTGAAAAGACACGGTTTCACAAGGAGCAGTCAGCACTGCTTTGTGCAAAGGATATCATGGCTCACAAATCTTTAGCGTTCTTTTGAGGAAGGGACCTCAAGAGGTGGTAGGGTGGTAGACATAGTCTATCTAGATTTCAGGAAGGCCTTTGATAAGGTTCCACATGATAAGCTGCTCTGAAAGGTTCGATGGCATGGAATTCAGGGGGATCTGGCAAATTGGACACTCAATGGGTTTGATGGAAGAAAGCAGAAGCAAATACTGGAAGGATGCTTGTTGGACTGGAGGCCTGTGACGAGTGAAGTGTCTCAGGGCTCGGTGCTGGGCCTATTACTGTTTGTTAGCTCTATCAATGGTTTGGATGAGAATGTGCAAAGCATGATTAGTAATTAGGCTGATGACAATAAAATAGGCAGTACTGTGAACAGTGAGAAAGGTTATCAGAAATTGCAGTAGGACCTTTATCAGCTGAGGATGTGGGCCGAGAAATGGCAAATGGATATTAATGTAGATATATGTGGGGCGTTGCAATTTGGAATGTCAAATCCAGGTTGGCATTTCGTGGTGAATGTTAGACTCTGAAGGAGTGTAGAGGAACAGAGGGACCATGGAGCTGAGATCCGTGGTTCTCTGAAAGTAGTTGCATGTGGACAGTGCAGTGAAAAAGGTTTTTGGCACACTGACCTTCATCAGTCAGGACATTGAGTACAGAAGTTGGTGAGTTATATTGCAGTTGGACAGGAGGCTGGTGAGGCATGCACTTAGAGTATTGTGTTCGGTTTTGTTCACTTTGTCAGAGGAAGGATGTGATTAAACTGGAAAGAGGACAGAAGAAATTTACAAGGATGTTGCCAGTACTCAATGGTCTGAGTTGTAGGGAGAGTTTGAACCGGCCAGAGTATTTTCCTTTGAGTGTAAGAAACTGAAGGGAAATCGTATAGAAATGTATCAGATCATGAGATGCGTGGATAAGGTGAATGCACTCATTCTTGTTCCCAGTTTTGGGAATCAAGGGCTGGAGGACATCAGGTTAGAGGTGAAAGAACAAATTGGATCCTGAGCGCCAACTTTTTTTACGCAGAGGTTGGTGCACATATGGAATTAGCAGACAGCGGTTTGGTTGAGGCACGTGCATTAACAACATTCAAAAGGCTTTTAGACAAATACGCGGATAGGAAAGATTTAGAAGAATAAGGAGCAAGGACAGCGAAATGGAATGAGCAGGATGGACATTTTGGTCGGCACGGACCACTTTGGTCCAAAGGGCCTGTGTCCAAGCTGCAGGGCTCCATGGTTCTATGACTCTAACAACCATTGCGTGTCTACCACTTCACGCTCAAACATTCGATATTGTATGCAAGCGCCGTGTAAAATACAACATATTAACGTCTCTAGTCCTCAGATCAAGGTTACTAATGAGTCCTTCTGACCACACAACACCAAATCAAAAATAACCTCCTCTCTTGTTAGAGTGACAACATACACTTCAACCAACCTGTTTTACGCGAATGGAATTTATTTTTCACAACATTAGCAGTCGTTTAGGTAACGCAATTTAGATGCAATTTAAGATCATTCAATAATACTGCAGCACCCACAATGTTTGCATCTCTAATTTCCAGAGTATACAATGCACAGAATTTGCACGAGAGCATTGGTTTAGATACATAATACACCAATGCTTGCTTCTCCTTCCTATTTGTAAGATCCACCCAAACTGATTCTGTGGATTCTGAGGGATAGGGTCAGTGGCGTTATTAGTGATAGACTTGGACAAGACATTCGGGGAGGTTCACCTCGACGCTGACATGATCTGAAGTAATGACCAGCATCACAGGACAAGTATCGATATCCTCCCAACTCTGTCAGGTTAACTGTTACCGTACTCTCTCTGCTCCCTTACACTCACTACCTGTTATAGCACCTACCCCCTAACAAGGCTCACACTCTATCTCCAAATAAGGCTCACGCACTACCACTCTCACTATTGAATTCAGCATCTTTTCCACGCCACCCCCAACCCGCGCGCTCTCTTTCCCTCCACTATACACCCACCACTAATAACACTGCATGGATACAACACTGTGGACTGACTCCCTCCGGAAACCTCACCATTCCCCCTCCCCCTCCACCTACACCAGCACTAACAGCAGGGCCACACACCCCCACCATCACTCCTCCCCGCCGTTCTCCCATTCCAGGAGAAACGGACTGTAATAGGAGGGAAAGGACCAAGCCACGTGGTAGAGCACCCGATATCTGACCCATTCTCCACCCTCCCCACCCCCAGCGCCATGTAAGGAGGACCCTGGTACGAGCCGGAGCGGACTGGGACGTGTCGTATGGAGATTGCGTGGCATCCATATCCCTCCAACTGAGTAAAAAACAATGTTCAGTGAAGGGCAATTCGCACTTTAATCACTCTGTCTGTTCTCACAATTTTCTCCCTCCTAAAACAACAAATATCTCATTGCAGAGAGATACAAACACAAAAATATTCAGAGACACACGTGAACACGCTAATATATTGACACTCACAGTACTTATACGAAGATAGAACCGCACACAACTAGTGGCATACGGAGACATAGACAGTCGCACACAAATAGGCACAAGCACAAGTAAAACGTACAGGCTAATACACAGATGAACCGATGTCAGCACATAAATTCACAAATACACAGACACATGAACAAGCACACACAAGTACACATATGGAAGCACACAGACACAGATACGAGTGCTTATAAGGCAGAGATAGATAAGTCTTTGATGAATAAGGCATGTCAAGAGTTACAGAGAGTAGGCAGGAGAATGATGTTGAGAAACCTCTAAGCCAGTATTAAATGGCATTCGGAGTCGATGGGCCGAATGGCCTAATTCTGCGTTTTTAATGCTCGTGTGGTGTCATGCTATCAGTTATTCTCTTCCTGGGGCAGGAGCAGAGAATGAGTTTAATACATATTTGATTGAAAAGGGTCAGTGGTCCTATTGGACAGGTTTGGAGGGCTGAATGGTTTATGTCTATGCCTAATTATTCTGTCCTTGTGTTTCAAAAGAGGTGGCGATTTCATGTTAGGTTACCACAGTTTAATATAACGGGTCCCACACTGAAATAAGGTCACCCTATTACACTTTAGTGTTGTACTATCTGTAGGGTCCTCATCCTCAGGAGCAGTGAAGACTCGGTTTTTGAAGATAATCAAGACTGAGCTCGACTGATTTTTGCTGGACAGGAGAGTCAATATTTATTGGAAACAGACAGGAGACGGATGGTCAAACACAATAGATCAGTCATGAGCATTCAGGCTGGTGGTGCCGAATGACCAACTGCTGGCCCTATCCCATGTGTTGTTCGCTCTATCCACCCTCGAGGCTGTAACAGGGATATACTGCTGCTACTACCTCATGCATTGTGCCCTCCACCCACCTGTCGAAGCTGGGACAGAGATAGGGGACCACCTCATTCAGCCAGTCTTTATTGTTACCATGAGATTGGAGAAGACCATTCTGCCTCTTTAACGAGTGACAGAGAAAACTGGAACAAATCATTTTAGTTCATTGAGTGCATTTTACTGCACAACAGGCCATTTAAACTGCCTGAACTGCTACACAGGAAGCGGTTGCTAACAGTCAATAGAGAGAAGATGTAAATGCTTATTTTCACATTACAAAGCCGTAACTGGTGGAGTGCCTCAGAGATCACTATGGAATCATCAACGATCAATATCTGTATCAAAGATCTCGAGGAAGGGACTGCATGTATTATTGCCTAATTAACTTAAACGCCAAGCTGGTCATCCAGTATCTTATCAATTGGAGGTCGTGTGTCATCAATGTCATAAAGGCAAAGGGAAGTTCGTGAGCAAAACGTCAGCCGATATAGCATAATGTGAGTTGTCTATTTTGGATGGAAGGATAAAACAATGTTAAACCATTTAAGTGGAGAGAGAATAGAGAACTCTGTGATACAGACGGTAATCATGATCCTGGTACATGAATTATATGTAGTTAGTCTGGACTTGCAGTAAGTGATTTGGAAGCTAAGTGGAATGATTGTGTTTCTGTCAAAGGGTACCAGGTTTGATTAGGAATGTTTTATTGCATCTGTACCGGTGAAAGTGAGGAGTGCAGATGCTGGAGATCTGAGTCCAACAGTGTGAGGCTGGAAAAGCGCAACCTATCAGGCAGCATCGGAGTAGCGGGAGATTTGGCGTAACGGGTATAAGTCCTTCATCAAGAATCTGCCAGAAACATCGAGTCTCCTGTTCGTTGGGTGCTGCCTGACCTGTTGTGATTTTCCAGAATCACATTTTCCGAGTCTACATCTGTACAGGGCGTTGCTAAGACCACATATGACACATTATGTGCAGTTTTGATCCCTTAACCTAAAAACAAGATAATTGTTTTCGAAGTTTATCAAGAATGTTTTGCTCACATTTTCATGGAGTGAAGGCATTTTGTTCTGAGACATTATCAGTTTTGGTCTTAGATGAGAAATCTTTTTGAAGCATACGCAATTTCGAGAAAAATCAGCTGGATACATATGTTCTCTTCTCAGGGACACTAAAACTATGGAATAAATGTTCAGAATAAAATGTATTGATTTTCGCACAGATATTTTGAAGACATCAAACGATTTTTAAAAATTAACCATATGCATACCTACATATCATCAAATTATAAAGCAGGAATTTTCTTTTTTGCTAATGAAAGGCACTGTGCATAACAACAGCAATGATGCACTTGCATATCGTCCATTATCATCTATTCCAGAGAATGTTCACGACGAGCGCACATGGTCCAGTTTGGTGTTCAGTTGACGTAATTGTATGTTTCAACACAGAGAGGGAGAACAATGTTCCCTGTCGGAAAAGCAGCAACTGATTGATCCCTTTCTGTAATTGTGTTCCACCTGACAACAGTAAATCCCTGACTCACCGCTACCTGATGAGTCGTGGGGAATTCCTGTTGCGAGATTCAATGGAATCTCCCTACAATCTGAAGCAAAGGGAATTCAGCTAAATCCAACTATTCTGGCGAGAAATCGCATTACAAGCAGCTTGACTGCCCAGAATGGGCGGCACGGTGGCTCAGTGGTTAGCACTGCTGCCACACAGCACCAGGGTCCCAGGTTTGATTCCAGCCTCGGACGACTGCCTGTGTGGAGTTTGCATATTCTCCCCCTGTCTGCGTTGGTTTCCTCCAGGAGTTCCAGTTTCCTCCCACAGGTCCAAAAATGTGCAGTTCGGGTGAATTAGCCATGCAAAATTGTCCATAGTGATAGGTGCATTAACCAGGGACTGGTTGTGTTACTCTTCGGAGGGTCGGTGTGGACTTGTTGGGCCGAAGGGCATGTTTCCACACTGTGGAGAATCTAATCTAATAGCTTCAGAGGACAGAATAACATTGGGGACAGTCTATCATCTATCCATTTGTTATGAGTTCAACTATTATGACACTCTGGAAAGCTTTCATTTTTCTATTGTGTCATAAGATGTGAATGGGTGTGTGTGTGTGTGTGTGTGTGTGCGTGTGCGCGCGCGCGCGCATGCGCGTGTGTGTTTGACATTTTTCTAGAGGATGAGCCAGGCTGACATTTATATCATTACCCATATCAATAAACTTTGAAATTTGTTGTAAACAGTGGAGCAGTCTAACTGCAAAAGGAAACACTGACCCTGCAACATTGATTGCACCACGAATTCTAAAAGGGCTGTTCAAGTGGGAATTCCCTTCCCCAGAAGTTTTTGTTGCCTGGATGTTTACATTTATTCAAAGTTGTGTCTGTTAAATATTTGATAGACAAGTGAATGTAGGAAAAAGGTGCACGTACAGAAGAAGTACTGCTGAGACCACAATCAGATCAGCTACGATTTTAGTGCGTAGCAGAGCCAGGAAAAGTGCCTAATGGCCCAATCTTGCTCCTCAGTCCGATGTTCCTATATTCCATTCAGCCCCTTACAGCTCCTGAACACTTGCTCGAAATACCTGGTCCACAGTAATCAAGGATCTCCTTCTGTCCCTCACAATTGGCACACACAGTTTGGTCTGAGGTTAAAAATGTTAATTCAAAACCCAGGCTGGGCTCAAAAGACGCCTCTGATCTCTTTATAGAGTGTCTCCTCTCTGCAACTTGTGCCTCATTTGTTGGTCACGATGCAGACCCAGATTCATTGTGAATACAGTCCCCATATCTCACCCAGAGATGAGGTATAAAATGCTTTGCTGTCTCTAACTGCAACATGCAATAACGGAATGCTCAGGAAAACTACAACCATTAACTTTCTAATTACAGAATATGAAAGCATGAGGAACAGGATCGGATGGTAATTCGGATGGTCAGGCCTGCCATGCCATTGTAGAAGATTATGGATGATCCAATGTTGGTATCAACTGTTTTATTTCCCAATTCTTCACATCCCTCAATTCTGTGACAGGTTCAAAAACCCACCTACCTCAAGGTTTGTGCGAATATTTGTAGCTCGGGTGCTCGTTGTTGTGGTTCTGTTCGCCGAGCTGGAAGTTTTTGTTGCAAACGTTTCGTCCCCTGGCTAGCAGACATCATCAGTGCTCTGGAGCCTCCTGCGAAGCGCTTCTTTGATGTTTCTTCCGGTATTTATAGTGGTCTGTCCTTGCCGCTTCCGTGTGTTATTTTTCAGCTGACCGCTGTAGTGGTTTGTATATGGGATCCAGGTCGATGTGTTTGTTGATGGAGTTTGTAGATGAATGCCATGCCTCTAGGAATTCCCTGGCTCTTCTCTGTCTGGCTTGCCCTATGATAGTAGTGTTTTCCCAGTCGAATTCATGTTGCTTTGTTGTCTGAATGTGTGGCTACTCGTGGTAGCTGGTCGTGTCGTTTCGTGGCTAGTTGATGTTCATGTATGCGGATTGTTAGCTGTCTTCCTGTTTGTCCTATATAGTGTTTTGTGCAGCCCTTGCATGGTATTTTGTAAACTACATTAGTGTGGCTCATGTTGGGTATCGGCTCCTTTGTTCTAGTAAGCTGTTGTCTGAGCGTGGCTGTTGGTTTGTGTGCCGTTATGAGTGCCTAAGGGTCGCAGTAGTCTGGCTGTCAGTTCTGAAACGCTCCTGATGTATGGTAGTGTGGCTAATCCTTTTGGTTGTGGCATGTCCTCGTTCCGTGGTCTATCTCTTAGGACATGCCACAACCAAAAGGACTAGCCACACTACCATACATCAGGAGCGTTTCGGAACTGACAGCCAGACTACTGCGACCTTTGACTCATAACGGCACACAAACCAACAGCCACGCTCAGACAACAACTTACTAGAACAAAGGAGCCGATACCCAACATGAGCCAAACTAATGTAGTGTACAAAATACCATGCAAGGACTGCACAAAACACCATATAGGACAAACAGGAAGACAGCTAACAATCCGCATACATGAACATCAACTAGCCACGAAACGACACGACCAGCTATCCCTAGTAGCCACACACTCAGACAACAAACAACATGAATTCGACTGGGAAAACAGTACTATCATAGGGCAAGCCAGACAGAGAAGAGCCAGGGAATTCCTAGAGGCATGGCACTCATCCACAAACTCCATCAACAAACACATCGACCTGGACCCAATATACCAACCACTACAGCGGACAGCTGAAACTGACACCCGGAAGCGGCAAGGACAGACCACTATAAATACCGGAAGAAACATCAAAGAAGCACTTCGCAGGAGGCTCCAGAGCACTGATGATGTCGCCTAGCCAGGGGACGAAACGTTTGCAACAAAAACTTTCAGCTCGGCGAACGGAACCACAACACCCACCTACCTCCTCTACAAATCCTTTCAGTGATCTAGCTCCCCGAACTAGATAATTCCTGACATTCACAATCCTCTGTGAGACGGTTCCGCTCCCAAGACAGACCCTAATATCAAGGCCAGAGTTGACTCAGGAACGTTAACTAAATTACATTTAATAGGAATCAGCCACAATCTCTCCCCTGGTTGGGGTCAGCCATCGCAGAGAGGAAGGTGTTCGTGGTTGGTGGAAAATCATCCTCTCAGTCCCGCGACATCCCTGCAGGAGATCCTCAGGGTAGCTTCCTCGATACAATCGTCTTCAGCTGCGTCATCACTGTCCTTCCCCATTGTAACATCAGAAATGGGGATGATCTCTGAAGATCACACAATGTTCAAAACATTTCCCCCCCCCCCACCTCAGCTCCTGAAGCAGTCTGTGTCTACGTGCAGCAAGACCTGGACTTCATTCAGGCCCGTACTGTTAAAGTGTCCGTAACATTCATGTGACAAAATGGCCGGACACTGCACATTTCCACAGTTAACTGGGGAGCTCATTCAGCATCTCAAGCCGGTTTCAAGCGAATATGAGCTAGTATTCAGCCCATCAAAACTACTGAACGGGAAGAGTCGCAGTACATTCAATACTCGTGCCTGTTACATAGGAAGAGGAGGGGTCTGGTCAGCACATCGAACTGATAAACAGGAACAGGTGGAGCCCAAACAGTCTCTCTAAACTGTTTGACGTGACCAGGAAGAGGCCATTCAGCCTCGCAAAGGCTTATACAGGAACAGGAAGATGTCACTGATACTCCAACATGACAAATCACAGGAGCAGATCCTAATGTTCATCGTGGCTCCATTGTCTGTGGTGCATGTGCTACTTTAACGTGGTTTGCTGGCAGTGAGGAGGGAACCCAGATGTTTTATGTCAAGTCTCAAGGAGACATCTTCCATCTCCGAAAAGGCAGACCCATGTTCTCCGTGGGGATCGGAAGCTGGTGGGAATAGCTAACTGTTTTAGTTTGAAGGTATTGTGGCTGATGTTGGGATTGTGGATAACATGACGTTCAGTGCAGGATCACACACCAAATGTACTGGATTAATTTGCGGAGTTTTTATTCAAAGTCTGGATTTCCTGCTCTCTCATTGATATGGGGAGTGGGGGTGGTTGGGTGGAATGTTCTCTGAGGTACTAAATGTATCTAGAATTTCATAAACTCAGTAACAAACAAGAAGCCATGGGATGTATCACCGTATCAGTGTCTGTTTAGAACATCATGTGTGATTGTCCATCCCCCTGAAGGTTCAATGCAATCCCATCTTATTCTCTCACAGTGCGACAGATTAATCTTCACTCACTCTTCATGGTACCATCATCCCAGGGATTAGTTTGGTGGAACTCTTTGCACTCTCTCTGTGGTAAGGAGATCATTCCTTATAAAGGAGAGAAAATCTGTGCACAATATTCTAACTAATGCCTCAACAACACTCAGGGATTATCACAATAATTACTTTCCCTCACTTCGCCATCTCCATTTCTTTCTTATGGCGTTAAAAAACACCATTCTCTATACACTGCCACTGATGCGAAATGTACAACTTCCTTACATCTGTATGTCAATAAAACCAACATCAGAGGTGCCTATCGAGGTGTACATCACTCTCAGGGACAAACTCAATATGATGAAATACACCTAAAATAAGGAATAGCTGTCTACCTGATGAAAATGAGCAGTAGGAATATGGGAAACAGAAACAGAAGGGAGTTACCTTTACTTATGTTCTTTTTCACGAAGTATATGAAGCCCTGGTCAGACCAGCATGTTATCCCTATCTTGAACTGAGAGTCTGGTTCATCTGTTCCACTAGACAGGAAAGAGTAAACCACATTGCTATGGGTTTGCAGTTACACAGAGACCTGACCAAGGAAGGATAACCCATTGCCTTCTCTAAAGGACATGACGCAAGCAAATGGGCTTCTGTTTATTATAAATGATGATGATTTATTTTAAATTGCATCATTTTGATTCATGAGACATCAACAGATTATTATTCTGTGCCTCTACATTAAGAGTCAATCACTTGAGTACCATGCACTATCTTCCTGTCTGACAGATTCTATGGAGAGAACAAGTTAAACATCTCAAGTACAATTATCTTGTCAAGGACATGTGGTTAGAAGGGACTGTAAATAGGTGAATCCAGATTCCATAGTGACACAAATAAAGAAGTTTATTCAGAAGTTGCACTGAGGCTGACGAGAAGACCGGTGCATCGCAATGGTGGTACTGGGCAGGATTAATGAGTGGGGAGGATATGGAAATGTAGATCTGTGCAGGGCTATAAGGATTATGGAGTTTGAGAACAGTCCCATTCTTGCTCGCATATCAGTGAGCAATTTATAAATAGTAATTTGCTTTATCGAATTTATCACGAGGGGATTTTTTGATTGTAAGTGAAGACACTGATTTCACCTTTTCCAAAATTTACCTAACATGAGCAGAAACACAGTTCAACCCGGTTTAATACACTAAGAGAATGACTTACTAGGAACACCGACTATAGCGAGGATGGGATAGTAACCACCTTGTATAATCCAAAGGATATCTTCGATCCGTGATGCTAATGATATCCAAGGCTGAGAAAGGTAGTAAAGACCAAAGCATAAACTCCTGTCCATTGTTGGAATATTCCAGTCAAACGTTCTCAGATTCTGATCTGTTGTTGGAACGTTCCAGTCTATTCTTCTCAGATTATGATCTCTCCTTCCCCTCTCTCTGGAGCTGCTGATCCCTGTTCGTGCTGTCGGTGATGGTCCTGCTAATACAATGGGCTATCACATCGAAAACAGTCCTTATTTGAAGAAGAGGCTAATCCTCCAGTGACACATTTAGGATTCATAGCGACAAATATTAATCAAAGTCGATGAACAAATAGCTCCAGTTAACCCCTTTCAATTCAATACAGTTATTATTAAATTTCAAAATAACGTATAAAAGTTACACATTCGGAATGGGACATGTAAGGATGACTGAGGGAAGGAATATTGGAGACGGTATATTGATTGTGTGTTATCATTCAATCTGAATTGGATGTGGGAGTAATGACAGAGGATTGTCAGAACATAATTGAGTTTCTCTGTTTATAATTGGCAACATGCAGTCTGGAACTAGCGATCAGTCATTACAATATAAATAAAATATTGACAGAACTTTTATAGTTGATCATCTGATAGGAAAATGTGCCTACAACAACATAGGGTTATAATAGACAAACGGCATGGATATGTTAACAGAGAATTGTCCCTGACAAATGCAATTCAGATTGTTGCTCCAAGATCAGAGAGGACAGGTGAGGGTCATGCTGTTGATTTATTAATGCCAACCAACTGTGATGAAGTGCCACTTACTGGACTTCAATTGCAATGTGATTATGGCATGGGGGAGGAGACAGAAAACAGACGGAATTGGGGGACATGGCTGCTGAGACAAGAGTGAGAGAACATGACTTAGCCCATTCATCAGTATTAGAACGTTTCTCGTCATAAATCATTTGAGGAAGAGATTCACGTAGAAATCTACAATGAGGACTGAGGAGAGCTAATATTACTTAAAAGTCCGTAAGACCACAAGACATAACTTGGCCATTCAACACATCCAGTCTGCTCCAGCATCAATCAAAGCTGATGAATTTCTCAAACCCATTCTCCCCATACCCCTTGATCCACTTTACAATCGAGAACCTATCCTACGCAGGCTTAAACATACTCAATGTCCTGGCCTCCGCAGCCGTCTGTGGCAGTGAATTGCATAGACTCACAATGCTCTGGCTGAAGAAGTTACTCGTTCTCTCTGTTTTAAAAGGTCTTCGCTGTGGTCTATGTCTGTGCCTCGGATCCTAGTGTTTACTAACAATGGACACATTTTCCCAAAATCCACTCTGTCCAGGTCATTCAGTGTTTTGTAAGTTTGAGTTAGAACCCCCTCATTCTTCTAAACCCATCGAATATCGACCCAGGCCCTCAAACGTTCCTCATATGTTAAGCTTTTCATTCCTGGGAGCATTCTAGTGAACATTCTCGGAACACGCTCCAGGGCCAGTACATATCTGCTGAGCTATAGGGCCCAAAACTGCACACAATAATCTAAATGTGAGCCTAACCAGAGCTTTTTAGTGCCTTGTAAGTACATCACTGCTTTTATATTCAATTCCTCTCAAAACAAATCCCTTCATTGTATATGCCTTCCTAACTACTGACTCAACTTGCAAGTTTACCTTGAGAGACGCCTGTACTTGGATTCCCAAGACTTTTTGCATTTCAGACATCTGAATTTTCTCCCCATTTAGAAAATAGCCCGTGCCTTTATTCTTCGTACCAGAGTGCATGACCTCATACTAGCCCATGTTTTACTCCAACTGCCACTGCTTTGCCCATCTCCTAAACTGTCCAAATCCTTCTGCAGCTTGCCTGCCTCCTCAGTGCTACTTGTCCCTCTTCATATCTTTATAATGTCTGCAAACGTAGCCAGAATGCCCTCCGTTCTGTCATCTAGATCATTAAAGTAAAACGTGAAAAGTTGACCCAACACTGAGTCTTGCAGAACACATTTTGTCACCGACTGCCATCCTGAGAAGGACCATTTTATTCCCATTACCTGCTTTTTGCCAAGCAGTCAAGCTTCTATCCATGCTAGCACCTTGCCTCTGTCACCATGGGCCCTTATCATAATCAATAGCCTTCTGTGTGGCACTTGTCAAAGGCCTTCATGAGGTCCGGGTAAAAACATCCATTGGCTTTCCTTGTTCTATGCTGCTCGTTAATTCCTCAACAGGTTCTAGCAGATGTGTCAAGCATGATCCCCCCTTGATGAAACCATGCTGACTTTGCCATATACTACCATACACATCCAAATATTCAGAAATCTCATCCTTCCCGATCAGTTCCAGGATCCTAAGAACGACTGAGGTTAGGCTGTTTGGTCTGTAATTTTCCGTCTTCTGCCTTATTCCCTTTTAAAACAAGGATTTTATGTTAGTGCTATTCTAGTCCTCTGGGACATTCCCTGATTCTAATGATTCATGAAAGATCACCACTAACGTCTCCACTGCCTCTGAGCTTTCTCCCTTAGAACTCTATGGTTTAGTCCTTCTGGTCCAGGTGATCTATCCATCTCAGCCCGTTTAGCTTTTCTACCCTGTTTCCCTTGGAGATGGGTGACGTACTGAGCTTTGGCCCTTCACACTCTTGAATTTTTGGGAAATTATTTATGTCCTCAGCAATTTCTTTCTTCCCAACTACTGTCTGTCCAGTGCCATTTTCCAGCAGCTCAATGTTCACTTTTGTCTCGCGTTTGCCCTTTATAAATCTAAAGAAAATCTTACAATTTTCCTTGATTTAATTGGCAAGCTTACCCTCATATTTAATCTCCCCCTTCCATATGTATTATTTTGTTGGTCTTTGTGAGCTTCCAAATTGTCTGGTTTTCCTCTGCCCTTCCTCACATTATATGCTTGCTCTTTTGCTTTGATTCTGTCCCTGACTGCTGACACAAACACCAATGAAGGAGTGGAGCTCCGAAAGCTAGTGTGCCTCCAATTAAACCTGTTGGACTATAACCTGGTGTTGTGTGATTTTTTAACCTAATCAGCCATGGTCGCTTCACCCCAACCTCCACACCCCCGCCCCCCAACCTCCCCCCTCCCCCCACTCCTCCCCGCCACCCACCCCCAACCCCGCACCATGCTTCTTTTTTATCTTGGGAAAAATCTCTGTCATGTCTCCTAAATTACTCCCAGATACTCCTGTCATTGCTGTTCCACTGTTTTTCATGCTCGGCCCTTCTCCCAGTCAATTCTACCCAGCTCCTCCCTCATGCCTCTGCACTTGCCTTTATTCAGCTGAAATACCTCAAATTGCAGAATATATTCAAACATATTATGATCACTGCTTCCTGTGTGTTCCTTAACCTTAAGTTCTATTAAATAGTCTGCCTTAAAACTAAATCCAGCATTGCCTGTTCCTGAGTGGGCTCCAACACAAGCTGCTCCAAAAAACCCGATTGAAGATATTCCACAAATTATTTTTCTTGCAAAACACTACCAAGCTGATTTTCCCAGTCCCCCCATGTATTGAAATCGCCCATGACTACTGTACTTTGCTTTTTTTACCCATCTTTTCTATCTCCTGGTGTGTATTGTGCCGCAGCTCCTGACTACTTTTCAGAATCATGAACATAACGCCAACTATGCTTGCTTTTTCAAACTTTGGTGATACTCAATTCTACCCACTCTGATTTTGTGCCATCTGACCCTACTTAAAGTCATACAGTCAGAGAGATGTACAGCATGGAAACAGATTCTTCGGTCGAATTCGTCCATGCCGACCAGATATCCCAACCTTATCTAGTCCCATTTGTCAGCATTTGGACTATATCCTTCATACCCCTCCTATTTACATACTCATCCAGATGCCTTTTGAATGTTCGAATGGAACCAATGTCTACCACTTCCTACCAAATTGTTTCCATACACACACCACCCTGTGCATGAAAAAACTTGCTCCTTTGGTCCCTTTTAAATCGTTCCCTTCTCAATGTAAACCTATACCCTCTAGTTCTCACACACCCCAGGGAAAAGGGTGCCCCTTGTGATTTTCTAAACCGCGATAAGGTCACTCGTCAGCCTCTGATGCTCCAGTGAAAACAGCCCCAGCTTGTTCAACTTCTCCCTGTAGCTGAAGTATTCCAATCCTGGTAACATCCTTGTAAATATTTTCTGAATCCTTTCACGTTTCACAACATCCTTCCAAAAGCAACGAGACCAGAATTCTTATGACTGATTTATTTTCATTCTTACTAATATGGCAACCGCTCTCCCCCACGCCACCTGTCTTTTCGATAGGATGTATGCCCTTGAATATTCAGCTGTCAGTCCTGATCCCCTTGCAGCACGCCTCTGACAATTTCAATCTCTACCACAAGCTCATTTACCTGGTTTCTTATACGGCATGCATTCAGATATAACACTCTCAGTCCTGTATTAACCGTTCCTCCTCTCAGTGTCATTTGTCTGTCCAGTGTGCTTGAAGTTTGATTGCTTACACTTCCAATACACTCTGTCCTATTTGTGCCTGTGCTACAGGTTTTAATAACCCCTCCTGCGTTCTGCACTGTTCCGTCGTCCTTTAATTCGAGTTTTCTAATTTCCCTGATAACTGAAACCCCACCCAAAACCAAAAAAAGTTGAAAGATCTGTCCGCAGCCCTAATTATGTGATTTGCTCGGACTCTGGTCCCAGCACTGTTCAGATGAAGACCATCCCATCAGAACAGGTCCCTTCTTCCCCAGTAATATTTTATATGCTTATGCAACACAAAATACAGGGACAAAGTGACTTTTCGTACAGTTCAAAATCTGGAAAATACAAACAGATAAGATTGTTAAAATACACTCATGACCTTGAGCTATATAAATTGAAATGTGAATTACAAAACCATGGACGTGTTGTGCAAACTTTATCAATCATTATTTGACCCACAGCGGAGATGCTGAGTTCCCCTATGTCAGTGATCTCCCTCACTGAGATTCTTTGGTCCACTCCCACACACAGTATCTCGGGGTGTTAGCAGTTCCTGCTGCTGTTCGCCCAGTCTATTTAAGTTAATCCACCTTCTCCCTGGAACCAATCGATTGGTCGATTGTATTCTGTTTCACTGTCAGCAACCCAGCTCTGTGATGTTACTGGTGATAAATGATCTGGGAAGACAGCCAGTATCAGCACAGTGCTCACAGGGTATGGCACCAGACAAAGGGTTTGCAGTCCAGGGGAATTTCTAAATAAAATTTCCATCTTCTGACTATTTTTCTCATGCTGTATCCTGATCTATCCAGCTTCACTCTCGTCTAACACCCGTTCCTCTTACTCAGTCTGTCGCTCCACTTTCAATCCGCTCTGTTGATCTCCCTTCACATTCTTTCTTTTTGTGTCATTCTCTCTCTCTCCCTCTCTCTCTCTCAGTCTGTCTCAAATAACTCTCTGCTTTCAGATAGTACAGTTGCAGAGTTTGTGGATGTACAATGTGCTGAATTGCCTCCGTCTGTTCTGTATTAATTCTGAGGTTCTCTGACCCCAATAAAGACTTTCAGTGCCTGGAGAAACAAGCTGGTCCTGTGAAAGACAGTACACAATCATCCATTATCTCTTCCTGCTTTCTGTCATGTAGTGCCCTGGAAATATCTGTCAAACAAAATAGATTCAAATTCGAGCAGATGTGCTGTCTCCCCTACCAGCTCTTTGGCCAGGTTGATTTTTTCTGTATTACCTTCCTGCTCCTAATATCACTGGCAAGTGACATATTCTAGTCTCTCCAAAATTCAAATATCTTTCAGCATAACTCCGGCAAGATCTTTCCTTTATCTTGGTAAATATATTTATTAGCAATTTTTCAACCTTACAAACATATGAACTTATTGTAAAATGCAATCAATAACAATTATCAGTATAATAAAGAGAAAAAAAAACACAAATTACAATACAACAATTGTCTCCTAACTATTAACCTACCCTCTAATATAAAACAAACTTTAACACTGTGCAAAGCAACACCAATCGAAAAGAAAAAAAAATCACAAAATACAAAACAGTTATGCTCGGCACAAAGCTCCCAAACAGAGGTACAGGAGCATTGTGTATATATCCGTAGTAACTCAGGAGACTCTCCTTCAGGGCCCAGGGCTTAACAAATCGAACCATTCTGGTTAAACAAACACCATAGTTTAGACACCTGGCAAATCGGTTTCCAAATAACTCAAGTAGTGCTGCCATGCCTTATAAAAATAGTCTGTTGTGTGCTGCACCATGTTTGTCAAAAAAGTCCAAGTGAATGTCCTCCATAATTTATTTCTGCCATCCCAGCAAGCCCGGTTGGTTCTCAGACACCCAATTCATTGGAATTTTATGCAGTATGCAAGAATATTAAATAGTTTCTTCCCATGCCCGTCTAAAGATGGTAAATTCGGTAGACCTAAGAGGAGAGATATCAGGTCTAGTTTGACTTCAGTCCTCAATGCCCTCCCTATCTGTCCGGCCACAAGCTCAAGTAAACACAAAGCCTATGGCATGTCCACAAGCAATGGGTAAAAGTACTTAGACTTATTTTACATTTGGCGGAAACTGAAGATGCTCCTTTTTTAAACTTTGCTAGATGTTCTGGTGTCAGATGAGCCCTGTGCAGAACTTTTAACTGTGCAGCACATGTCCTATTTGAGATCTCTTGACTATTCTCCCATATGTTCTCCCATGTTTCAGAAGAGATCTGCACTCCTCCCTCTTCCTCCCAGACCTCACATAACCGGTTAATATCCTGCCAGGCCCTGCCACCCAGCAGATGATAGAGGGCACTAACCGAAAGGGTGCTTGTGGAATGTAGCAACAAACTCTCTGATCGGGCTTATAGGGTTAATGAGAAGCATAGTCTTCTTCCGGATGAAATTCCTAACCTGAAAAAAACGTAAAAGTCTCTGCTGGGCAACCCGTATTTGCAGCTCAGTTGCTCAAAAGACATCATAACCTCCCCCTCAAACAAGTCTTCCAAACTAGAAACTCCTCTCGCTGCCCATACTTCGAACCCTGACTTCATCATCCCAAGTCGGAACCCTGGCACGCCAAGTATAGGTGTAAATGGCGAAGTCATAGATCACTCTGATGCATTGCCCTCCAAGCCCTGACAGTAATAATGGCAATGGAGTTCCGGAAGTGGTTCATAACTGTCCTCATCCTATCCATGATGAATGGATTCATAAGAGGGCAATTTGCTTGGGAGGCCTCAATATCCAGCCATATTGAGTTTGGATCGTTACCTATCCATTCGCAGACGCAGGACAGCAGAGAACTTCATTGATCCCTTCTAATGTCTGGGAAATCAACTCCTCCCCCTCCACGTGGCAACTGCAAGTTAGTAAGTTTGATGAGGAGCCGCCCATGATACCAGACAAATGAACCAAACCACCCCATAAGTTTCCACAACGTTGACCTGGGAAAAAATATAGGGAGCATACACAAGGTATAAAGCAAACAAGGAAGAACATTGATCATAATGAGAGATATTCGGCTTGGCCATGAAATTGGAAGAGCCTCAAATCTCTGAAGATCTCGCCTGATATTGTCGAGCAAGTGAACCAAGTTAGTCCGGAACAACAGATCAAACTTGGGGGTAATAAAAATGCCTAGGTACCGGAAATCTGCCCGTGACCACTTAAAAGGGAACTTAGGGCCACCTTCAACTTCTGGCACATCCTTAAGGTTCCCCAAAGGCATATCCTCCGATTTTGCAAAGTTAGTCTTATATCCTGAAATAGCCCCAAATGAATTGATACATTGTATCGAATGAGGTACAGAGGTCATCGGGTTCGATAGAAACCGAAGGACATCATCCACATACAGTGTAATCTTGTGTGCCTTCGATCCCACTTCCGAAACAGTTATGTGGACGTTCTGACGAATGGCCTCTGCCAGCGGCTCTATCACCACCGTAAACAACAACGGTGAGCGGGGGCAACCATGCCAACTACCCCGACCAATCCTAAAATTCCCAGACTTCTCCCCATTGGTGATGACCGCGGCCAGAGGGTGGCAATATAAAAACTCCACCCATCTCGCGAAGACTGCACCGAACCCAAACTGTTCTAAGACGTAAAAAAATGCGTCCATTCCACCCAGTCGAATGCTTTCACTCCACCTAGGGAAATCACCAACCTCTGAATTGATCGTTGCTGACAAACTTGGACCACATTCAGCAACCTTCTAATATTATGAGAGGACCTACAGCCCTTTATAAAGCCTGTCTGGTCGTTTTTAATAATATGAGGCAACACCATTTCCAATCTCAGCGCCAGGATCATGGACAGAATCTCGCAATCTGAATTTAATAGGGAGATGGGCTTGTATGAGGCACAATCCTCAGGAACCTTCCCCTTCTTAAGAATTAAGGAAATATTAGCTTCTCTCAAAAATGGTGATAGGCATTCATGCATATAGGAGTGATTGGACATCTCTAAACATCGGCCCTCACAGAATCCCTTAAACTCCTGATAAATTTCACCCGGAAGACCATCAAGGCCTGGCGCTTTCACACTCTGAAGTTGCCTTGCGGCCTTCTGCATTTCCCGAACTGTCAAGGGGCTATTAAGGAAAGCGGCCTGTTCCAAGGTTACCCCTGGGAGGACAAGGTTCTTAAAAAGGTCTCCATTTTAGCCATCCTGTCCTCGCAACCTTCAGACCGATACAATTCAAAGTAAAAGCACTAAAAAGCCCCATTAATCTTTTTAGCATCGGATGTGAAGACCTCAGTGCTGTCTCTGATTGTAGGAATGGATTGGGGAGCACGCTTTTTCCGAGTCAGATATGTTAAATACTTCCCTGGCTTTTCCCCATATTCGAACAGTCTTTCTTTGGGAAAAGCAAGTTCTTTCTTTCCGTTTTGTGCCGGTATTGAATTCAAGGCAGCCCAAAGGGCGGTGATCTGCTGTAGGTTAGTGACCAAAGGCAGCGCAAAATGTGCTGCCTCCGCAGCTTTCAACTGCATCTCAAGTAGACGCTGCTGTTCCGCCTTCTGTCATTTCTGGCTGGCCAAATAGGAAATACCTAATCCCCTAGCAAAGGCCTTAGCAGTCTTCCGTAGCATGGACGGACTACTAGCCATGCCTGAGTGGATAGTCAAGAATTCCTGAAACTCCTTCAAAAAGCATTGCTCGAATTTGTAATCCTTAAGGATAAAAGGGCCCAAATGCCGGTGCTGCAAACCTAGCCCTTCACCCTGGGTCTTTATCTCCAAATCTACTGCCGTGTGATGAGAGATAGCTATATTCCCAATTTTACAACCCATAATCGAATCCAGAAGAGCCGAGGGAGCCAGAAAGCGGTCAATCCTCATGTGACATTTATGTGGATTTGCGAAAAAGGTGAAGTCCCTGCTGGTAGGGTGAATATTCACCAGCCCCAACTTCTCGCATAAGTCAACCACCTGCTTGTCTTCCGAAGAAATAGTTGGGGGACCACAAAGCATCCTGTCCACTGTCGATCCAAAAGACAATTAAAATCCCCCATAATAATGCGCCGTGTTCCAAAAGCACTCAAATTAGAGAAAGCACGAATCAAAAATTTGAGGGGATGCACTGGAGGGCAGTAGACTTCTAAAATGTCATATTCCTTCCCATGTATCAGGGCTTTAAGTATCACAAACCATCCCTGCTCATCTTTCACTGGCTCTAATAATGTGAATGGAAGAGTTTTCTGGATAAGTACCGTCACTCCCCTACTTTCATTAGTAAAGGATGAAAAGAATATCTGGTCATAACATTCATATTGTAATTTAAGGTGTTCCCCAACATCAAGATGGTTTTCCTGCAACAAAGCGATATCAACCCTTTCACTTTTAAGGCTAGAAAGCACTTTTTTTCTCCTTTTAACAGGCAAATGACTTCCCTTAATGTTCCAGGTGCACCATGTAATAAGACACTTAGCCATATCCCCTTTCAGACAATCTTGAACCCCTCAGAGGGAGAACCCTGCTTACAAAGAGCCGAGCATAAGTAAATAAAGACTCATAGAGTTGAAGAACTATATATACAAAAACTACTCTATCATAACTATGAACAACTATTCCTACCAAACAAACTACAAAGAAAACCTACTATAAAACCTTGAATGGAAGACTCTTCCCCCTGCCCATAGGGGGCACTCACCCTACCCACCCCCTCCTTCTCAGCTCCTTCAAACCCGGACTGTGCCCCAGCGTTAGGCCAGAAATTAAAAAAAACAAGAAGATGATCCTTAAATCAACAGAAAAAAAGACAAAGTCAGGATGAGCACTCCACCCATCCCTGGCTTCATGTCACCCCTAGTTGTGATTAAAAGAGAAGCAGAACAAACAAAAAAGGGGGAGAGACAACAAAGAACATCCACAAGATTTCCCATCAGAAAACCTAGTTATTAAAATAAAGTAACAACTTATTCCAAAGTCTTTTGCCCCCTTTCCAAAAAGGAAATTAATAGGGAGAAAGAAAGGAATAGAAAAAGGGGAGAAAAAACATGGGGAAAGATAGAAAAGAGAACAAACATTAACCGTATTTTTCAGGCCAATCGTCCATTTTAAAGTGTTCACAAAGTTTTTAGCCTTATCCACTGAATCAAATGTATAGACTGAGTCCTCGTGGCTGAAACGAAGCACGTGGGGTATCTCATGGAGTATTGGATGCACAGGTTCCTCAGCATCTTTTTACCTTCATCAAAGGATTTCCTCTTTCGAATAACAGCTGCAAAGAAATCCTGGAAAAACCATGATTTTTGGCCCTTTGTTCAGCAGCACCTTCGGATGTTTTCCCACGGATCTGGAAACGTCTATGACTTATTGCTTGTTTTTATATGAATAGACGTACACTAGGACTGAGCGGGGGCACTGCACGGGCCCTGCCCTGTGCACTGTAACCCAATAAGCCCTTTCAGTCTGAAGCCTGCTGGACTCGACGTGAAGGCCCAAAAACTTTGACACCCAGCTTTCAATGAAACTGATTGGCTGCTCACCTTCCTCACCTTCAGGGGGCCTGGCAATTCGGAGATTTATCCTCCGACCACGATTTTCGACGTCATTGATATGGTCTTGCAAGGTCCAAACTTCTTGCTCTGGCACCTGGAACCGACTGATGAGGACTCCCTCTCAGCTTTCGAGGCCTTAGTTCGACTCTCCACCTCCTCCAGTCTCTCCCCGAGGCTCTGGATCTCCAGCTCATGCTTCTGCAGCATGGATGCGATCGGTTGGACCTGGGCAAGAATCTCCCCAAGGATTTATTCAATCGCAGCCCTAACTTTCAAGTTAACTCTCTCCATCGACGCAGCCAATTCATGTGAGTCTGTTAAGTTCCCAAGGGGTTTAGGAGAGGTTGCTGCTGCTGTAGCAGCCTCTGGAATGCCTGTTTCTGAAGGGGAGGGTCCTCCCTGCTGCTGTTTGCTTGCTCCTTTTCCCTTTGTTATCCTTCCGACTCCCAAATAGTACAAAATATGTGTTCTGTAAGGTTTTAAACTAATAATTCCACCACATAAATTGGCAAGGGATGGCAAAAAGTACCACTTGGCCTTGGCTGTTAGGCAGAGCTGTCCACAGCAGTTCAAGAGAATCACCCGCCATCTTGCCGAGTCCTATTAACTCCTCTTTAATGCCCCAATATTCACGCCCCTCGGCTCTCTGACAGGTCAAAAATCTTATCTAACTCCTGGTTAAATGTTTTCAGTGGTGCAGCTCCCCTAACTCTCTAGCACAGATAATTCCTGACATTGATGTCCCTCTGTGAGAGGTAATCACTCCCTATGCATACACCATCACTGATTGATTGAAACAAGAGACAAACACAGGGGCTCAGGGCAGAGTGAGTGGCCTTGATATCAAGGCAGTATTTGACTGAGGATGTCATCGGGACCACCTAATTATTTGAGCTGAATGGGGATCTGGTGTAACCTCCCCTCTGGTTGGGGTCTTTCAGAGCACAACGGGAGATGTTTGTGGTTGGTGGCCAGATACTGCACATTACCAAAATTAGAAGAGGCGCTCATTCAGCACCTCAAGCTTGTTGCACACGGATATCTAGAATCCGTTCATCACATCGAAACTACTGAACAAGAAGAGAGACAGCCCATTCAATCCTTTTGCTTGTTCCACAGTAAGATGAAGGGTCTGGTCAGCACATTAAGCTGTTAATCAGGAATAGTCAGTGCTCAGTCAAACACATGAACCTGTTCCATGGGACCAGGTGGAGACCGTCCAACCCCTTGAAACACTTATCCAGGAATAGAAGGTTGTCATTGATGCTCCAATATGACAAACCAATGGAGCAGAGACTGCACTCAGAGACGGCTTCACGATGTACCTTGTGGCTCCTTTGCCTGTGGTGCACATGATACTTTATCGTGGTTTGCTGGCATTGAGGAAGGAAGCGAAACATTTTGTGTCTATTCTCAAGAAGGCATCTTTCATCTCCGAGAAGACATGTCCATGTTTTCCGTGGACATCAGAAGTTGGTGGGAATAGTTAACTGTTTTCGAATGAAGGTATTGTGGCTGCTGTCGGGATTATGGCTAGCGTGACGTTCAGTGCAGGATCACATATCAACTGTACTGTATTAACGTGGGGAGAGTTTATTCGAAGGCTGGATTAGCTGAGTAAAAGAAAACATGGAATTTATCGCCGTATCAGTGTCTGTTTAGTACATCGTGAGTGACTGTCCCTTCCCCTCCAGTTTCAATGCAAACACCTCTCATTCTCTCACAGCACTAGAGATTAATCTTCCCTCACTCCTCACGGTACTACCGTCCCAGGGATTAGTCTGGTGAAACTCCATTGCATTCTCTCTGTGGCAAGGTGATCATTCCTTATAAAGGAGAAAACAAAAATCATCCACAATATCCCAAAGACTGCCTCAACAACACTCTCAAGGTTGATCACAATAACTATTTTTTCCACACTTACACATCTCCGTTTCTTTCCTGTGTCATAAAAAATGCATTCCTTCTCGATGCACCGTGAATGATGTGGAATTAAGAAATTCCTTACATCTGTATGTCAGCATCAATACAGCAGCACCAGAGATGCGGATGGAGATGAACATCATGCTCGGGGAGAGACGAAGAAAGAATGCACTTAATATGGGGAATGGTCATCTGCCTGAATGAGAATGAGCAGAAGGCATACAGGAAAGAGTCAGAGGAAGGGATTTACCTTTCCTTTTGTTCTTCCTTTACGAGATGTGTGCAAGACCTGGTCAGGCCAACATGTTTTGCCGATCTTGTACTGAGTTGCTGGTTCACATGTTTCACAGGACGATAAATAGTAAAACACATTGCTGTGGGTTTGCAGTCACATAGAGGTCTGACCATGGAAGGATGACCCATTGCCTTCGCGAAAGGACATGCGGCAAGCAGATGGGATTTTCATAATTAATGATGATGGCTTCATTTCAATGGCACCAATTTCCTTCATGTGATGTATCAACAGATTATTATTCTGTGTCTCCTGCCATTACATAGAACATAGAACAATACAACACAGAACAAGCCCTTCAGCCCATGATGTTTTGCTGATAATATTTTCCCAAGGGTGCAATGGAGGCTGATATTAATAAATATTTTACTGGACAGTCAATGCGACTGTGTGATAGGTTTGAGGTGCGGAATGGTCTATGACTCCTCTCATTTGTTTTGCCCTTATTTCTGAAAAGAGGAGATAACTTGCTGTGAGGTAAACACAATTTCAAATTAAAGGGTCTCCCATGAAGATTTGAGATAACGTTGTTCCATTCTCATTCAGATTGTGCGATCCATAGTGCTGTCATCCCCAGGGAACAGTGAAGACTGGTCATTGAAGATATTCAAGGCTGACCTTAAGTGATCTTTGATGGACAGAAGAGACAATATTTAGAGGGAACAGTCAAGAATGTGGTGGTCAGCTACAGTCAGACCAGCCATGATGCTTCTAAATTGTGCAGCAGGCTGAAGGTGCCAAATGGTCTACTGCTGATCCTATCCCACATGTCGACCTCCCAGTTCACATCTCGAGGCTGTTCCAGAGAGAGACAGAGAGGAAGACCCCTTTCAGCCAGTCAGAATCGTTATACTGAGTCAGGAGGAGGCAATTCTGTCCCTCTATGGAGTTACACAGGAATAGAATATAGTCATTCAACTCATTGACTAAATTACACCGCCCAGTAGAAGGCCATACAACCTTTCTAGGCAGTTACACAGGAACAGGGGAGCCCTGGTTAGCTAACCTGAAATACAGATTTGAGATAATTACTTGTTTTCAGGTTGGAAAGCTGTAACTAGTAGAATTCTTCAAGGATCAGTGTGAGTTTATCAACAGTATACACTCTAGTTTAATACCTTGAATGAAGAGGCTGAATATATTGGAGCTCAGTTTGCTCATACACCAGGCTAAACATTTAATAAGATGTCAAGTGGAGGCAGAGCGTCCGCAATAGGATACAGATAGGGGAGGGCAGTGAGTAAACTTGCGACAAAATAAATATCAGAACGATGTGGGTGACTGGAATTTTGTGTTTTGCGAAAATGACAAAACAGCAGCAAATAATTTAAATGGAGAGAAAATGCAGAACTTGGTAGTACAGAGGGATTTGTGTGTATTAGCACATGAAGCACATCAAGTTACTGTGAAGATGTAGCAACTGATTTGGAAGGGAAATGGAACGATGCTGGTCGGGTTTGATCTTAGCGATGTTTTCCTGCATCAGTACAGGGCATTGCTGAGGCCACATCTGATGTATTGTTGGAGGTTATGAGCCCAAAACTGAAAAAAAGCTAAATGGTTTTCAAATTTTTCAAAGATGTTTCTCTTTACTTGGCCTAGTGATGAACGCATTATGCCATGAAGGATGAACAGTTCAGGACTGAGAATGAGAGATGTTCTTATTGACCATATACGATCATGAGCAGCGAGTAGCTGGTGAATACCTGATGGATATTTCATCTTGTGTGGGAGAAAATAATTGGGTATGTAATTTGAGAATAAGCTAGTTTCTGAGACAAGGTCGCTGGACCAGAAACGTTAACTCTCATTTCTCTTCAGACATGCTAATAGACCTGCTGAGCTTTTCCAGAAATTTCTGTATTGGTTTAAGATAAGACATTCATTTTAATGAAGATTTTGTGAAGACATTAAGCTTTTTATTTTTATATTGTGCAGGTACATATAAACACATCTTCACATCCAAAAGAGGGTAATTATTTGTTAATGAAATGATTCTGTATACGACAGCAGCATTGATGCACCTGCATGGAGCAGGGAATGTGATGGAGCCATAATGTTCAGACAACGTTCAAGGAGAGCACACATAGTCCAGTCTGATTTCTGATAACATTTTTGATTCAACTTAGGATGGGAAAATGTAACCTACCTGAGAAGGAACAGTCTGTTTCTCCCTTTCTCTTTCCCTTTCCCTCATCACAGCAATATGTGTGAGCTAAAACAAAAACCCCAGTCGGTTTTCTCACTCATGGAGGATTCCTGATGTGGATTCTTTGGAACCTCCCCACCTGATTGAATCAAAGGGGGTTTAGCCAAATCCAAATGTTTCAGGAAGAAATCCCATTGTCAGAAGGTTCTGCGAGCAGAATAACTTCAGAAGTAATTATTCAGACTCGATAGTGAAGGGAACAGACAGGAAATTCTGTGACTGCAAATGGGAATCCAGGGTGGTGTGTAGCCTCCCACGTCCCAGGGTCCAGGATGTCTCAGAGCGGCTGCAGAACGTTCTCACCGGGGTGCGGGAGCAGCCAGAAGTCATTGTGCACGTTGGTACAAAATGACAGAGGTAGAAATAGTGAAGAGGTCCTGCAGAGTGATTACAGAGAGCTAGGAAAAAGGGTAAAAGCCAGGACGATGACAGTCGTAATCTTCGGTTTACATTCAGTGCTATGTGCTAGTGAGGGTATGAACAGGTCGTTATGGCAGATGAATGCATGGCTAAAGAATTTGGGCAGGTTAGGGATATAGACCTTTAGATTATTAAGAAGTTTTGTGGGGCAGAGGTGACCTGTTCAAGGGGGACGGGTTATACCTGAACTGGAGGGAGGGGGCAATATCCTGGCAGGGAGGATTGCTAGTGCTGCAAGGGAGGGTTTAAACTAGATTGGCTGGGTTTGGGGGTGGGATGGGATTATCAACAGCAGGTGACAAGTTTAAGGCTGGAAGTAGATGCAATAATTAGAAACAGTAAAGTGAAGAGACAGGTCAGGCTGGAACATGACAGAGAGCAAGGAATGCCTGTTGGATTAAATTGCATCTGTTACAATGTAAGACGGCTGCCTGATAAGGCTGATGAACTCAGGGCATGGATAAGTATGTGGGACTGGGATGTTATCGCCATTACAGAAACATGGCAAAGGGAGAGATAGGACTGGCAGCATAATGCACCAGGGTACAGCTGCATTAGGCGGGATAGTGGTGATGGAAGGAGCGGAGGGTGAGTTGCATTTTTGATTAAGGCGAGTATCACAGCAGTGCTCAGAGATAAAATACCTGGACGATCATTCAGTGTGGCTTTGTGTGTGGAGCTAAGAAATAAGAATGGGATGATGACATTATTGGGTTAGTACTATAGACCCCCAAATATTCAATGGCAGTTAGAGGAACAAAAATATGTAGAGACATTGGGACACTTGCAGGGGCAATAGAATTCTCATAGTAGGAGATTTTAATTTTATGAATATAGAGTGGGACTGACATAGATTTTATGGCTTACATGGGGTAAA
The DNA here is from genome assembly GCF_020745735.1 of Hemiscyllium ocellatum. NCBI lineage: Eukaryota > Metazoa > Chordata > Chondrichthyes > Orectolobiformes > Hemiscylliidae > Hemiscyllium > Hemiscyllium ocellatum. Next base: position 42,660,689 of record NC_083439.1, on the reverse strand, counting down.
TGTTTTAATTGTGTTGCGAAAACTTTCCTCATGCAGTATGGAGAAGGTCCTGTTCGGGAATTGGCAAACTCACCGACTCTTGAGAAATAGAGTGGGAGAGGTGATGGAGGTGACAGTGGGGGAGCACTTTCAGACCAGTGACCATAGTTCTATTAATCTTTAAATAGTTATGGAGAAAGACAAACCGGTACACAATGCAAGTTCTAACTTGGGGCAAGGTCAATATTGATGGAATTAGACAGGAACTTGCAGGGGTTGTTCGGAACAATTTGATTGCAGGCGAAAGGGCCTCCATCAACTGGGAGGTCTTGAAAAGTGAGATGACTGGAGTTCAAGCTTTATATGTTCCTGTGGGGGTGAAGGGCGGGGTTGGCATGAGGATGGAGACCTGGAAGACAAGAGATATTGAAGAGGTGTGGCTCAGGTCCAGGCAGATGGGATTAAAGCAATCCCTGGAGATATACAGGGGATACGGGAGTTTACTGAGGAAGGATCTCAGGAGGGCGAAAAGAGGGCACGAGATAGCCTTGGCTGAGAAGATCAGGAAGAATCCAAACAGGTTGTTTAAGTATATTTAAGAAAAGAAAATAACTGCAGTGAGAATACGACCCCTCAAGGACCAAAGTGGATATGAATATGCGGAACCACAGGAAATCCTCAAGGTTCTCAATGAATATTTCTCCTCTGTGTTTAACGTGGAGAAATACTTGAAGACTTGGTGTGGGACCTTAGGGAAATTAGTGGTGATATCTTGGGGACAGTCCATATCACAGTAGAGGAGGTGTTGGATGTATTAGAATGTAGGAAGCTGAATAAAAATCTTGGTTCTGACCCGATGTATCAAAGAACACAGCAGTAGGCTAGAGAAGACACTACAGGACCCTGGCTGATATTTGGCATCATCATTACCTACAGGTGAGGTCCCAGCTGACTGGAGGGTAGCGAATGCTGTGCCCTTATTCAAGAAGGGAAGGAAAGAAATACCTGGGAAATATAGACCAGTAAGCCTAACATAATTTGCTGATGACAGTGAGGGAAGTTTTCAGAAATTGCAGCAGGACCTTGATTAGCCAGGGAAGTGGGCTTAGAAATAGGGAAACGTGTTTATTATAGATAAGTGTAAGTTTTACATTTTTGAAAGTCAAATCAAGGTAGGAATTTCATTGTGAATGGTATGATGTTAAATTGTGTAGTGGAACAGAGGGACCTTGGAGTACAGGTGCACGGTTCTCTCAAAGTAAAGTCACAGGGAGACAGGGAAGTGAAGAAGGTTTTTGGCACACTGGCCTTCATCAGTCAGGGCATTGAGTATAGATGTTGGGAAGTTATGTTGCAAGTTTCAGGACGAGGCCGCACCTGCAGTTTTGTGTTCAGGTTTGGTCACTTTGCTGTTGGAAGGATTTTATGAAACTGGAAAGATTGCAGATGAAATTTACAAGGATGTTGATATGACCCAACAGCCTGAGTTACAGAGAGAGGTTGGACAAGGAAGGACATTTTTCTTTAAAGCAAAGGAGATTGAAAGAGTGGGAGGGGTGGGGTGGGTTCTTAAAAAAAAACTGTACAAGATCATGAGAGGCATATACTGAATGAACTGAGTTTTTTTTTTCCCCAGAGTTTTGGAATCGAGGACTGGAGTGCATCAGTTTACGTTTAGTGGGGAAAAAAATAAAACTGACCTAGAGAGGCAAATTTTACACAGAAGGTGGTATGTATATGGAATGAGCTGTCAGTGGAAGTAGTTCAGGCATTAACATTAACAACACTTAAAAGACATTTGGACAAATTCATGGATAGGAAAGGTTCAGAAGCATATGGGCCAAGTGCAGAGAAATAGGTTTAGCGTGGATGGACATTTATGTCAGCAGGGACCAGTATGGGTCAAAGGGCCTGTCTTCATGCTGTAGGACTCTCTGACTCTGCAAGTAGGATAACATTTGGGCCAACCTCTCAGTTTTCCTTTTGTCATGAGTTCCAGTAATATTTGAACAAAGTTCTTTCAAGTTAACATCGCAGAGATATTCATTACCAGTTTGTTATCAAACGCGTGAGTATGTGTGTTTGTGCCTCAGTATTTTTAAAAGGGAAATACCAATGTACATATTTGCAATAATCACTCAGCATTCTTCTTTCCATCATAGTTTGAATAACTTTGTTTTAGTCGTAAACGTGTTGTTGGAGCAGATTAAAGAAATCTGATTGACTTGTTCCTTACACTGACCCTGACACTCACTGGCCATATCACCAACATAATTATAATTGAATTGTTTTGTGACCAGTGGAGGAGTGGGACTAGAAAACGGTACAGTGATCCAAAAACACAATTAATTATCGATTCAGTGACCCTAACGTCAGTGTAGTGTAGGTTGTTGGAGGGTATCTGAGGGATAGGATTTAGGTGCATTTAGAAAGACAAGGACTGGTTTGGAGTAGTCAACATGGTTTTGTGCGATGGAGATCATGTCTCATTAATGTGATGGAGTATTTTGAGAACGTGACACAGAAGATTGAAGAAGGCACTGTGGTTTAATTTGTTTACACTGGCTTCAGCAAGGTGTTTAATATGGTTCCTCATCGCAAACAGGTTAGGTCACATGGAATCCAGGGAATGTTAACCAATTGGATACGAAAACGTGTCTTGAAGATAACGAATTATTTTCCAGACTGAGGCCAGCGGTGTGCTGAAAGAATCAGTGTTGAGCTCAGTGTTTTACATCATGGATGTAAATGACTAGGATGTGAATATCAGAGGCATGATTAGTAATTTTCCAGATAACATCAACAAAGTGGTGCAGCAGATTACGATTAACTCAGAGTACAGCGGCACCTTTGACCCCATCAAAGTCCCAAGGACTGGCAGATGGAGTTTAATTTAGATATTTGTGAGGTTTTGCATTTTCAGTACGTTCAGCCATGTTGTGCACTGGAGAATGTTGCCAAACAAAGAGACCTACGGGTACAGGTTCACAGTTCCTTGAAAGTGGATAGACAGGGTGGTGAAGAACATGTTTGGCACGCTTGCCTTAATCGGACAGAACACTGGTGAGGATTCTTTTACAATACTGTGCACAATTCGGTTGGCTCTCCTGATGGGAGGATGTTGAGAGGACGCAGAAAATGTTTACAAGCATTTTCCAGTACTGGAGGATTTGAGCTTCATGGAGAGGATGAACAAGTTGAGGCCTCTTCCCCTGAACTGGCGGAGGGTGAATGTTGACATGGAATTGATTTTTCAAATCCTAAGGGGCATGGATAATCTGAATTGCCAATATATTTTTCCCAAGGTAGGGAGTGTAGAACTATTCAGCATAGGTTGAAGGTTTGGGGGAAAGACTTAGAATGGACCTTAGCAGTTACATTTTCATGCAGAAGATGGTGCGTGTACAGAAAGTGCTGTCAAAGAAAATGTTGACAGCGGGTCCAATTACACTGTTAAAATACACGTGGATAGGTACATAAATCGGAATGGTTCAGAGGGATATGGAGAAAATGATGGCAAATGGGACTAGATAAGTTTGGGATAACTGGTTGGCATGGGTAAGCTGGAATAAAGGATCTCTTTCCATGCTGCATGACTCTCTGATTCTATCAGAGGGATGGGAAAATTCTACAAGGACCTTTTAAGTGGGAATTCTCTTCCCCAGAAGTTTGTCATTCCTCTTTGTTTAAATTTATACAAAGCTGAGTTAGTAGAGACGTAATAATGGGATACAGACAGGAAGGTGGAGCTGAGACCACAACCTGATCAGCCACAGTCTTAGTGTCTGGTGGAGAAGCCTCAAAGTGTCTAGTGACCCACTCCTGCTCCTCAGTCCCATATCTCTGCATTCCATTCAGCTCCTCAAACCTGCCAGACAGGAACAGTTGATGTCGACTTACTGCTATAACCTAGTACACAGGAACAAGTAAGATCATTCAGTCCCTGAAGACTGCCTCATACGGTTTGGGTGATTTGGAAAATACAATTGGAAAACTCAGGCGGGATATGAAAGACTCCCCTCATCTCTCTTTACAGAGCGTCCCCTCTCTGCAACGTGTGCCCCAATTGTTGTTCATGTTGTAGACCCAGATTCACTGTGAATACAGCCCCCAGACCTCACCTAGTGATGGCTCACAGAATCCTCTGGTCTCCCCTGACTGCAATATTCAATAACATACCTTCCAGGAAAATAGCACCCACTAATCTTCCAATAACAGAATCGGAGTACATCAGAAACAGGAGCACATCGTTCAAACCCCAATCCTGCCCTTCACTAAGAACATGGCTGATCTGCTCTCGTTCGCAAATCCTCTTTAATATCCGATTCCTCATAGCCCTTAACTCTCTGACAGGTCAAAATTCATTTACCCCACTTGTTAAATACTTTCATAGAAGATAGAACATAGAAAATTACACAGTACAGGCTCCTCTGCCCTCGATGTTGCATCTACCTTTTATCCTACTCTCAGATCTGACTAGCCTATATATACTACATTATACTATCCTCCCATGTGCCCAAGTAAGAGTCGCTTACATGTCCCTATACACCTGACCAGATACCACAGCAGGCAGTGCAGTTCACGAACTCACCCCTCTCTGTGTAAGGAACCGATCTCTGAGATCTCCTTGAAACTTAGCTCCAAATGATGCCCTCTCCTGACAGCCATTTCTGCCTTGGAAAAAAAGTCTCTGGAGATCCTCACCTCTCATCCTTCTTCATGCCAATGATAAAAGCCCTATCTCTGTTAGCCTTTCTCCATTAGACCTGCCCTCCAGTCCAGGCAGCATTCTGGTAAATTTCCACTGCACCCTTTCTAAATTTTCCATATCCTTCCTCTAATTGGGTGACCAGAATTGGAGAAAATAAGTCAAGTGTGGTCTAATCAGGCTCTATAGAGCTGCAGCATAACCTCTTGGCTCTTAAAAACAATACCTCTGTTCATGAAAGCTAACACACCATTTTCCTTCTTAACAACCCAGTCAATCTAGGTCACAACTGTGAAGGACCTAACGATATGGAACCCAAGATCACTCAATTCCTCCACACTGCCAAGAATCCTGCCTATAACCCTGTATTCTGCATTCAAATTCACTTTTCCAATTTGAACTCCACACTTTTCCAATTTGAACTCCATCTGCCGCTTCTTAGCCCAGCTCGGCATCATTCAATATCTCATTGCAACTTACAACAGCCTCCCACGCTATGTACCACTCTATTGCTGATAACTCTTCGTTTTATCAGCAATTTTGCTAACCCACCTTTCCACTTCCTCATCCAAGTCATTTGTAAAAGTCACAATGAGCAGGGGTCCCAGAACTGATCCCTGCAGAACACCACTGGACCCTTTCAGTGATCTAGCTCCCCTAAATTTCTGTGTAAGAGAATTCCTGACATTCACGACCATCTGTTTGAACAAAACATTCTCTGCTTCTACACCATGACCTATTGATATGAACAAAAGAGGGAACACATGGGATCAGTTTGAGAGACTGGCCCTGAACTCAAAGCAGTATTAGACTGAGGATGACATCAAGGAGCCTGAGAAAAATCTCACTTAATGAGAATCGATTGTAAGCTCTCTACTGTTTGGAGTTATTCACAGCACAAGGGAAGATGGTTATCACCGCTGGATATCAATCATCTCAGCCATGATACCCATTTGTCGGAGATCTTCAGGGTAGCTCCTTCAGCCCAGGCATCTCCAGTCGGTCATTATAGAATACCTACAGTGTGGAAGGAGCCCATTCAGCCCATTGAGTCCAAACTGAGCAGACGTGGGGATAGTCACAGAAGTTTACATCATGTTCAGAACAAGTTGTCCCTTCTCAGCTCTTGAAGTAGTCAGTGTCCATGTGAAACTAGAACTGGGCACCATTCAAGATCATGCTTTTAAAGCCTGGGTAACATTCATGTAACAGCAATGGCAGACACTGCACATTTCTCAACTAAATGGAGGTGCTCATTCAGCACCACAATCTGAGTTCACAAGAACATGGGGCAGTCATATAGCCCATCAAACTATTGGACAGGATGTGTGCTAGCTCATTCAATCCCTCCTGCCTATCACACAGGAAGAGAAGGAATCTGTTCACTCATACACGTCACTTACACGGGATCAGAAAGAGATCCTATCACACCCGGAGTCACATACAAAGGAACAGGAAGACGTCATTCAGTTTCTCAAGTCACTAATACAGGAACAGGAAGATGCCAGAAATGCTCCAACATCACAAACAAATGGAGCAGTGACTGAACAGATGGACTGTTCCAACCTGGTCCACATGGCTAATTACTCATACGACCTATGTGCTATTTAACATGGTTTTCTGGCAGTAGGAATGGCGCCAACTTTAGTAACCACTCTCCAAGATGTCTTCCATGTTCAAGAAAGCAGACCCATGGTCTCTGTGGAGGTCAGAAGCTGGTGTAGAATCGTTAACTCTTTCAAAATGAAGGTATTATGACTGCTGACAGGATTGTGTACAAAGTGACATTCAATACAGTGTCACACAGTAACTGCATTCAAGTGCCTAGAGTTCATTCAGAGCCTGTACCTTTCTGTCAATCGAAATGGGGACTCTGCAGAGGCATATAAATTTTTGGGAATCAAACATCCAATGAATAGTGTGGAAATCTGACCCTATTCAGCTGTTTGGTATGTAATGAGCATCCGTCTGTAACATCAAGTTTCAACTTCTTATCTCGCACAGCGCTACAAATTAAACACATGGATCCTGCACTCTCTCCTCATGGTACCATCATGCCAGGGTTTAGTCTGGTGAAACTCCTTTGCACTCCCTCTGTGACAAGGAGATCATTATTTATAAAACAGATCAAGTCTGTACACAATGCACCAAACACTCTCTCAACAAAACACTACCATTGGGAAAGATATACCAACTCTGTTGTTTCAATCATTTTGCATAAAGAGCCACATATCACTTACTTCCTGCAACGTTGGTGACTTATGACCAAGGTCATCCAGGTCCTTTTCAACAACAGCACTTCCCGATCTCTCACCATGGAAAAACAAACATAAATATGAATGAAGATGTTTGTTTACATCTGAATCATTTTTATACCTTGTGAACAGCTATTGCCAAAACACTGATCCAAATGATACCCAACAAACCTCCAGTCCAGAGGAAAATACTACTCCCTTCATTATCTCCAATATCCAATTTTTAATCCATATGGTATATATTTCACACCTACATACCCAAGGAATTTAACATTCCCCACTCAACTGTATTCAACTATGTCAAACGTCTGCTGAAATTTAGATACAATGGTGCTGACAGTTGAGCACCATTGACATTTCCCAATGGTGCTCAACTGTCGATGTCACAGCGGACAATGTCTACAAATTCCAGCAGGTTTATCAAAGATCATTTCCTTTTCCTGAATCTAGACCGACTCTTCCAAATCAGATCACTATTCTCCAAGTGTTAGTTGTCACATTCCTTATAAAAGGTTACAATATTTTTCTCAAGCTGACAACTACCTATTTAGTTTTCTGTTTGCCCTCTCCATCCTGTTTTAAATATTTCAGTTTACAATAGCTGCTTTCCAGTCTGCAGGATCCTTTCCAGAATCTAACCAGCTTTGCAAAATAATCAATAATTATTTCATTAGCTCTATCGCCACCTCCTCAATACTCTGGGATGCAGCTCAGCAGATTCAGTAACTCATGACACTTCAATTTAATTAGATTTTCAAAAAGCATACTCTTCATTAATTCTAATTTCCTGCAGTTTTTCATTTTCACTAATCTTCAGTTCCCTAATATTTCTGGAAATTAGTTTCTGTACCTTCCCCTGTGGAGATGGAACCAATGAATTCCTCTCAGCAGGCAGATGGCTTCTGTCAACTTGGGAATACATCAGAGGACTGCACTTCAGAGATGGTGGATGTATTACCCACTCCTGACTGGAAAGTTCCAGAATCAATCCAGTTCACTTCATGGTAAGAGTCAGTACAGTCCTGTGCCTGATGTGAGGCTACAGGTTATACTGAAGGAGAGGACACAGTTCAGTGACCACCTCATTTTTGAAACTAACTGGTTTGTCACTTTACACTTGGAATGGATCCAGCTTAGACAAATGTTCCTCGAAATCCCAGGGAGGAATGTGCAGCTCCCAGCCCCACCCTGTTTACACAGCTTCCCTTCTCTGTAGTCTCAGCTCCATTTGTTTACCGTGGACACAGATACACTGAAAATGCAGTGTCTGGAGTGGGGTCAAAAGGACCTCGGGCCGACCTGAATGAACGCAGCAACTGACAATAAAAACCTGAGAACACCATCCACAGAAACTGACATTCCAATGACAGCAGCAAGTCAGTTCCCCACACCCATGGCGCAACCATTCAGTGTTGAAAATGCCTCTGACTCCTCAGTTTCTCTTCCTAGCTGAGAAGGCTGTTGCATCTCTGCACAGTCCCACAGTAACAGTTCCACTTTCCAAAGAAGCAGTTGACAATATAACATTGTGTTTCTCGGTATCTCAGCACTAGTATTGCCGATGGAGTTGATCACCACACTCAGAGAGACACGGGGAACATTACTCAATTCAAGCAGGGACATCCTGAAATGGATGTGATATTCAGGAATATGGGTAAAGGGGAAATGTTCGAGTAAGCTCCCGTCCTACATTCCTTCCAGTCCATCATCAGCAATCCTTTTGTTTGCTTTTCCTTTCTCTTCCTCGCCATCTCTCTCTCTCTCTCGCTCTCTCTCTCTCTCTCTTTCTCTCTCCCTCTTGCTGGACATTCCTCCACCCATTCAACACAAACCTCCCATTCATCCTTCCAACCAACCCTGATTTGAATAATATTCTTAATTAGTTGCATTTAGTTTTGATATGTTCAATGAACTCTAAACGTTATCTGTTTTTCTCCAGTCCGGCAGACTGTCATACCTGCTGAGAATCTCCAACACTTCTTCAGACTCTGGAGAATGTTATGTCACATCTCCAGCATCCACATTTCCTTGGTAATGTCACCTTTAATGTTGTTGATTCCCGGGATGCCAGCATCACTGGCAAGGGCAGCATTTGTTGGCCATCAGTATCTGCCCTTGACCACGCAGACATTTGTGAAGGCAATATGGAGCCAATTACATTGTTGTGGGTCTGAAATCACACTTAGTCCAAACAGGGCAAAACTTTTCAGTTTCTTTAACAAAGATCAGCATTAAAATAAGGAAAAAAATCCTGATGGTTTATGGTTGCCATGAGGGAAATTAGGTTTCATTCCAACTTTTGACATTCGAATTTAAGTTTCGACATCGGCTGTGGGAGGGTTTCAAACAATGGTTTTAGAGTCATAACCTATGCCTCTGAATTACATGAGGAATTTGTGACAGAATGTTCATATATTTGTTAAATATAATTAACTGGAATATCAATAACCTTCACCATCGCTGATAGAATTGACAGAGTTAGGCTTACCAGGAACACCAATAATAGCGAGGATGGGATAGTACCCAGCTTGAATAATCATGAGTACGGCTTCTATCCGCAACTGTAACCTTGCCCAATCCCGAGAAAGCCAGTAAAGACCCGCAGATAAACTCCTGTCTATTGTTGGGACATTCCAATCTAACGTTGTCAGATTAAAATCCATTGTTGGGATATTCCAGTCTAATGTTCTCAGACTCTGATCCATTGTTGGAACATTCTAATGTTTTCAGATTCTGATCTCTTCCACTCTCTCTAGCTGCTGATCCCAATCGTGTTGAGGATTACACTGCCCCAAATACTATGGCATAACAAATTGAAATAATCCCATAATTATGGACGAGGTAAAGCCTCTCGTGACCCAGTTAGATCCAGGAAGACTGATTACAATCACAGTCACTGAACAAACAGCTCCAGTTAACTCCTTTCACGATAACCCTGATATAACACAATAATACTTGGTGTGGGTGGGATGTTGACATCGCTGACTATTGGGTTAATGGCACATCTCCAGTTGTTAAAATAGAGGTGAGGGAGAGAGATGATGCTTTCCCTTCACAAGCTTGATGATTCTACTGTGTTTTGGCAATGTAGAAATTGCTAGAGTCCCGAGACCGTCTGTGTCTGATCACCAGGCCTGCTGCATCCTTTCGTTTGATTTATTTCTGTTTAATTTGACATTGAACATACCATAATTTAACTGCTTAGGTGGGGTTAGGCATTTTTGAGAGACTCCTACCGTGCCATAGACAGTGCAGATACATTCCATTCCTTGTGGTACTTGCAACCAAACAATGTTTGAATAAATTGTGCTTTGCTTAATTTGAATATCTCGAACAAGCAAATTGTATCTGAAACACAACACCTCACATTTAGCTTTAAAATATTAAAAAAACGTGTTCGGTCCAAGTCACGATCTCCATTTCCAATACAAGAGCGACAGATATTCACGTTTTACTTGGGTAATTACTTAATGGACAACATGTTGCAGAAGTATGGGGTTAAATAGCGGAATGGACCGAGCTGGAGGAGTGATAGTTATATCAGGAATTATATCGGACTCTCAATCCACCTCACAGATCATGCCCACACATGTATAAGCCCAGATGAGATATCTGTTCAACATTAAGCGTAAACCAGGCCAGTGTATTGCTTAACAATTCGTCCAGGATTGATCAATGTTCAGAGCTCACCAGTCCACTTCTTGTCCGTCCAACAGTGCATTGATATATAAACCTGCAGAGCACACAAGTGCATTGTTCCATAAACATGGACTAGGTTTCTTTCCAGCATGGGGAGCTCTGCAGTGAATAGCAATGAAGTTATCTGTTAATCTAGAGCAGTTACCTTTCCAGAATGTACAGCTGTCCACACCAACCACTGCATTGCTGAGTAACACTGTGTTAGATCATTGCTCTACGTGGGAAAACTTGCAGCCCATGTTGGAAGTGATAGGATGTGCAGCTCCCATCCATTTCCAGCTCCATATCTCCATTGTGCCAGGACAACGGTGTGCTATGGGCGTGAAACTCACTACCAGAAAGCGGCCATGAATCAACTGAAATGCCACCAAATGGGAGGAGCTTGGTAAAAGAACAGGGAGATTGAGAGATAATTTCAGAGAAGTATCTGATGGTAGGTTAAAAACGTGTAAAATGAAAACTACCGCATTGACTGACTATATACAAATTGTATATTTTTGACAAAACATAATGTATCTGCAAACACAAATCGGCAAATGCAAATTCAGACCAGATTTATGTGTGAGCGTGTGCATGTGTGTTTGCGTATACATGGATATGTGTGTTTGAGACCGAGGTGGAGTGTCTGCGTGAGGGGGAGAGAGACAGGGTGTGCCTGCGTGTAAGAGAGGGGTGTGTGTGTGTGTGTGTGTGTGTATTTGCATGTGAGAGAGGGGGAGTGTGTTTGTGTGCAGGGTGGTGAGGGAGAGACTGCATGGGTGTATTTAAGGGAGAGAGTGTGAGGATGCATGTATCCTTGTGAAAACACAGACAGATTTGGCAGATTCACTTCCCCACACACACTCACACCATGGTTTCAGAGCTTCCCCTCTCTGCAGCCTCTGCTCCATTTGTTGTTCATGTTACAGACCCAGATGCTGTCACTACACTCCCGTTGCTCCATCCAGAGTTGGGTCACCACATCCTCAGGTCTCCCTGAACGTCTGAGGCAGCTCACAGCATAACCTCCAGCAAACCATCTGCAGCATCTCCAATAACGTTTCAGTAACAGGAGTCAGTCAGATGCCCTCAGCTACAAGTTAGACGCCTGGTCCTTTACAATAATACCCGAGGGGCCTCCTCATGTTACTGACCACAGGATCATCTGAGAGGGACAAACAGGCTTTCAGTGGACAGGCACAGACCAAGTGTCAAAGGCATGTCTCAAAGCTGCTAGACCCCACTACACAACATGGAACAACAGTCCCCCACATACCATTTCATTGTTTCTGAGCTTCACAATACCAATACTTGATACATTCGGGAGCCACAAAACAACACTAGGGGAAAGGTACAGGAAAACAAACAATGAATTAACTGATACCATGTTGTGAAAATATGGATAAGGAGACAGGGGAGTGGGAGTGATTGGAAAAGTGAGGCAATGGTGGGTCCAATCACAAGAATGGAAACATTCATTACAGCCAGATTATTGTAAAATTATTGCCAGATCAGTTGAAATGGTGCGTTACATCAAATTCTGAATCTGCCTCACAGAACCATCCCAGACACCATTAACTGGGACAAGGTACCAGCCAGAATGGAGAGCTGTGCAGACCATACAAGTGGACTACACTATAAACTCGAATATCTGCCTGGCATGGGGAGGCTGGCAAATCTTTGCCAGTATATTGCTACTATACGTGCACTGCATAAAAGTCTTGCACGGGAAATTTTGCAACCCATGCAGTGAGTGACAAATGTATGGTTCTGTATCTCCACTGCACCAGTATAAGGCGAGAGATTTGTGTGTGTGTGTGTGTGTGTTGTGTGTGTGTGTGTGCGTTTGTGTGTGTGTGTGTGGGTGTGTGTGGGCGACAGTAGATATGACAATCGTTGTTTGAGAGAGGACAGACATGGAGGAAATCAGATTAAATGTGAACAACTGACAAAGGTTTGTGTAATTAACAGATAGAGACTGAGAACAGTATCATAGACAGAGGTGACAACGTGATTGTGAATATTAAAGGAAAGGCATTGCCAGAACCAAAAACAATATAAATCAATCCGTACAGGAATGCTGGGATTTGGGTCTGCGTTTAGATACAAGCCATGGAGTATCAGCCTCAGATTAGCTTTGGCAGGTTTGAAGCTGGGAGAGTCAGCAGCAGATTATTGGCTTCATTAAGACCGTATTTTATAGCTCAAAGTTAAAGTAGCAGATGGGATGAACCAGTGAAGTATATTCTGCAGGTGTTGGTAGTTAAAATTAGAAATGGTCAGGATATGGTGTCTGTAATCAGCTCATGGCTAAAAGGATCACCATAGATGTGGCTCATCTGTTCCAGCCTCAGTTATTGACCAGGGGTGAGATGGAGTCAGAGGAAGGAAATGGAATTTGTATCCAGAACAGAAGATAGTGTCCTCCAACCTTTCAATATTCAAATAGCAAGGGCAGTGATACAATGAATCCTGGTTCATAGCTGAAACAGAGTAGTTCACCCCACAAGGTGCAGGGTCAGAACTAAAGAAGGAGAGAAAGATTGAAAGAAGTTCACTGTTGTTGTTCCTGGTGGTTTGGAGAGTGAATGTTTACAGAGTAGAGTAATTGAAAAAGAAGAGTAATGTAGTCGCACATTGTTAATACAAATAATAAATGGAAAGTGAAACTTACCAGGGACACCAACAATAGCCAGGATAGGATAATAAAAATATAGAATAACGTAAAGTGCATATTTGATCCTCGGTGATAATGGCCACCAATAATATGTAGAAAGAATTGAAACATAACCGGATAAACTCCTGTCCATTGTTGGAACATTCCAGTTTATTGTTTTCAGATTTTGATCCATTGTTGGAACATTCCAGTTTAATGTTCTCAGATTCTGATCTCTCCTCCCCTTCTCTCTGGAGCTGCTGATCCCTGTTAGTGCTGTCCGTGTTGCTCCCATTCGTACCATGGGATGACATATTGAACAGAGCTCATTTATCATTTAAAGATGGACACCCTCCACTGGGATAATTATAATTCACGGAGACTGACATTAATCACAATCACCAAACAAACACATTCAGTTAACCAATTTCATACATCATGTTACATATCACAATGAAAGAGAGAATCTACTCAGTTTGAATGCAATGGATAAGGTTTGCCGAGAGATCGATTATAAGTCTTTCAATCTTTTTAATCTTTCTTCCCTGTATGTGAGAGAATTGCCGGAGCACTGCTGGATTGTATATGTTTTGCCCTGTTTCTTTAGGGGACAGGGATAAAATAACATAGCAGCTGCAAAACATGTCTGGTGAGGAGGTTTCTAGATACTTTTCTGTAATGCTGCTTCCATATTGAAATGCAATGATATCAGGTCCTTGCATAACCTTGAGACATTCTTCAGAGCATTGACGCTGCTGCTCAGAAACATGGAAAAACAGGAGGCAGTCACTCAACTGCTCGAGACTGGAAACAGGAACAGGAGGCAGTCATTCTACTGCTCGAGATTTGGACTCAGGAACATGAGGGAGTCATTCAACTGCTCGATACTGGGACACAGGAACAGGAGGCAGTCACTCAATTGCTCGATACTGGGACACAGGAACAGGAGGAAGTCACTCAATTGCTCTCGACTGGGACACAGGAACAGGAGGCAGTCGTTTAACTGCCCGAGACTGGGACACAGGAACAGGAGATAGTCACTCAACTGCTCGAGACTGGGACGGGGGAAATCAGGGGGCGAGTGAGGCCCCAGGATCACGTTACGCAGGAATACAAGGAGTTGACTCACGCCCCATCAGTATGGGTCACTGGGAGAGAAGGGGAATTGTCTTGTTACTGACAGAAATATCCGAATAAGTTACATGAGCGAGCCATTCAATCCTGCTCCAACATTCTTTTAGACCACGGCTGATCTGATTGTGATTTCCTCATTCCCCTCTCTGCAGCCTCTGCTCCATTCGTTGTTCATGTTGCAGACCCAGGTGCCCTAATCGCAGCCTCTATGACCCATCCAGAGTGGGTCAGCAAAGCGTCTGGTCTTCCTGAATGCCCCAGGGCAGCAGCTTAAAGCACAGCCTCCAGGAAACCATCCACAACATTTCCACAAATGTACCAAAACTAGAATTAAGTCAAATGACACTTAAATACAAATAGGAAGCCTGGTCAGAATCAGTAACAATTGAGGGGATTCCTCATGTTACTGAGCACACGATCAGCAGCGAGTGATTGACACAGGCCTTCAATGGATACGCACAGAGCAAGTTACAAAGATGTGCCTGAAAACTGCTGAAACCCCACTATCCAACATGGAGCACAGGGCAGGATACTGGGAAGTCAAAGAAAATGGAAGTTATGTATTTTGAACATTGTTTCTAAGCTTCTTAATGTTGGAAGCTGATGCTCTCGGGTGAGCAACATTCAAGGCAAGAGGAAGATATGGGACAGTTATTCAAATTAAAACTGGACAATTAAAATTGGATGTCAGGGTTTAAATACCAACAGTTTAAATAGCACTTAATGGGAGGGATTTGGGAAATAGACAGAGAGAGAGAGAGACTCTGATCCAGTGTTATGGGAGGATGTGTTCACAGGTTTCAGGATGCTGAAGTGAAGACATTACGATAGCATCTCACAACATTAACTGGTATTTCCGGGAATGAATAATTAATGGGATATTAGAGTGAGGTCAGAGAGAATCATAGAGTCATGGAGATATGCAGCACGGAAACAGACCCTTGAGTCTAACTTGTCAATGCCGATCAGATATCCCAAATTAAACAAGTCCTATTTGCTCAACATTTGGCCCATATCAATGTAAACCCTTCCTCTTCATGTACCCATTCAGATGTAATTTAAATGTTGTAAGTGTAACAGCCTCCACCACCTCCACTGGCAACTAATTCCACACATGCACCACCTCTGTTGGAAAAAGTTGCTCCTTAGGTCATTTGTAAATCTTACCCCTCTCACTGGAAATCCATGCCCTCTAGTTTTGGGGAAAAGACCTTGGCGATTCATCCTATACATGCCTCTCACGCTCCAGGATAAATCACCCCAACCTACTCACCCTCTCCCTATAGCTCAAATCCTGGCAAAATCCTTGTAAATCTTTTCTGACTCCCTTCAAGATTCACAATATCTTTCCGATAGGAGGGAAATGAGAATTGAATGCAGTACTGCAAATGTGGCCAAACTAGGTGCTGTACAGCAGCAACATGACCTCTCAACTCATACAGTCAAAGCACTGGTCAGTAAAGGTAAGCATACGAAATACCTTCTCCACTATCCTAACTACCTGCGATTCTACTTTCAATGAACAATGAACCTGGATTCCAAGGTCTCTTTGATCAGGAACACCCCTCAGGACCTTACCATTAAGTGCATATGTCCTTTCCTGATTTGCATTTCCAAAATGCATCACCTCACATTTACCTAGATTAAACACCATTTGCCACGCCTCAGCCCATCAGCCCATCTGATCAAGGTCCCATTTTACTCTGAAGAAAACCTTCTTTGCTATCCACTAAACCATCAATTTTGATGTTATCTGCAAACTTACCAACTATAGCTGCTAAGTTCGCATCCAAGTGATTTATATAAATCGTGAAATGTAGTAGATCCAGCACTGATCTTTGTAGAACACCTTGGTCACAGATCTCCGTTGGAAAAGCATCCTTTCACCACCACCCTCTGTCTCCTAACTTCGAGCCAATTTTGTATCCATATGGCTAGTTCTCCCTGTATTCCATGTGAACTAAACTTGTTAACCAGTCTGCCATGTGGAAAATTGTCAAATGTCTGACCGAAGTCCATATTGACAAGGTGCACATCTCAGCCTCAATGAATCCTCTTCGTCAATTCTTCAAAAAAAAACTCAGTCAGTTTAGTGAGAGACGATTCCCCAAGCTTCAAGCCATGTTGCCTATCCCTTATCAGTCCTTACCATTCAAAATACATGCAAACCTTGTGCCTCATAATCCTCACCAACAATTTGCCCTCCACTGACAGTTTTTCCTTACCATCCTTCTTAAATGGTTTTAGTAATTGCACCAAGTTAGCAAATCTCATATTTTCTGGTCCCTCACCTGTGACAATTGACAATGCGAATATCTCAGCAAGGGGCCCAGCAATCACTTCTCTCGCTCCCAAAGAGTTCTAGGGTACACCTGATCCGGTCCTGGGGATTTTCCCACTTTTACAGGCTTTACGAAGTCTAGCATCTCCTCCTCTGTCATGCAGACACTTTTCACGATACCACTGTTATTTGCATATCCTTCTGCACAGTCAAAATGCTTGTTCAGTGTCGCCTCCATCTCCTGTGGTTTCGCACATTGGCAGTTTTGCTAATCTTAAAGTGGCCCAAAACTCTTCGGAGTTATTCTTTTCTCCTTAATGTATGGGTAGAGTACATTTGGATTCTCCTTAACCCTATTTGCCAAGACTATCTCATGTCCCCATCATGGCCTCCTTATTTCCCGCTTAAGTATACTCCGACTGGCTTTAGACTCACTGGACATTGACTTTAAATATGGAATTAAGAGGCTAATGATGATGATAAATACATTTTTGATTTTTGGAAAAACTCAACTGATGTGCTTGAAGTAAGTAAACTGTCATCCTCACCTGTCCTTGGTTACATGTGACTCCAGACTGACAACAATGTGTTTGACTCTTAACTGCCCTCTAGGCAATTAGTGATCGGCAATAAATGCAGGCCCAACCAGCGATACCCTCATCCCGTGAATGAATCCTGAAAAAAATCCTTGATTCCTACTCTCTCTACCTGACATATGTTTCCCTCTTATCTGTGACCAGACCCTCAATTTCTCCAGTCCTCCAGCATTCCTTACACTTAGCAGCCTTACACTTCAACCTAACAGGGACATACTGTCTCTGGGCTCTTGACATCTCATTTTTGAAGGCTTTCCTCTTCTCTGTTGGCCCCTGATTTGTGAATATCTGTCCCAATCCAGTTTGGAAGTTCTTGCTGATATCATCAAAATTGACCTTCCTCCAATTTTGAACATAATCTTTTAGACCCGGTTCATTCTTTTCCATTCTATTTTAAAACTATTCGAATTATGATTATTTGTCCGAACGTGCTTCCCAACTGATACCTCAGTCACCTTACCTGCCTTATTTCCCAAGCGTAGTTCATGTTTAGCTCATTCTCTGTGATAGAGAGTATTGGATAAGCAAATTCAGCTTTGTTATCATGAGTGGGGTCAGCAGTGTATTCGACTCGTTGGATTGAATCTGACAAAAATTCATCTCCTAGCCATTTTCACTGAGTGTGACAGAGGGATCGACTGCACAAAGCCGAGCTAGTTTCCTGATGCTATCTTATCAAACTTTTCTCATTAACCCCTACCCCATGGTTTCCCTCTCATTCAATGCCAGCCAGATTCTCCCACCCATCATGTCTGGAGGTACTCACGATCGCCCAGATACCCCTGGATATTCCATGACCCCTGGCACTGGTGCCACCTTTAAAAGGCCAATGGTCACACGGTTGAGCTTTCACAGTTTGGAGCTGCCCTGCACAGTTTACCCTGAGCATGGCAATTAAGGGGCAATTACATCACGGTTTGTCGACAGGGGCACGGAGATCCTGGGGGATGGGCTAGTACAGAGCGGGACCATTCTCTTCCCAGAGGGGGCCACACCACCAGACCCACCGAGCATGGCCTGAGCTCCCCACCCAGCTCAGTGCGGTATCTGCGGTCTGAAGAAATGTCCAGCAACACAGGACAAACATCAATAACCTTCCCCGCTCTGTCAGGATAAGGGTCACCCTATTCTCTCTGCTCCCTCACACTCACTGTATATCTGTTGCAGCAGTGAACCAGAACAAGGCTCATGCTTCGCCACTCTCACTGCTGCATGCAGCACCTTCCCCCGCCCTCTCTCTCTCTCTCTCTCTCTCTCATCTCCTCTCCATTATTCCTCCCCCGACACTAATAACACTGCATAGATACAACACTATAGACTGACTCCCTCCAGACACGTCACCATTTCTCCCCCCACCTACACCAGCACTAACAACAGCGCCACCCACTCCTACCCTCCCTCCCTCCCCTTCTCCCATTCCAGGAGAAACAGCCTGGAATAGGACACAATGGGCCTCGCCAGGTGATGGAGTGTCCGATATCCATTCCCTCCCCCCTCCCTCCGCCATGTGAGGAGGACCATGGCATGAACCGGAGAGGACTGGGATGTCTCGTGTGGAAATTCTGAAACATCCACAACCCATCAACCGAGTAAGGAGCAATGTTCAGTGAAGGGAAATTCTCACTTTAACCCACTGGCAGCTCCGTTTCCCCCCGGCACAACTTAGAAGCCGTGGCCCTGATGCCATCTCCCTTTTGTGTTGAGCTGGTACAAATGGAATCCCCACGGTTTCTGTGGGCATGATGGTGGGCTCACATCACATCGTCACCACCACCTCCCAGGAAGCTAGCACGGAGACTCCTTCCTCCTGTAAACAGCTCAGATACTGACACTAATTTGTGAAATTTAACGCTACCCCCACTTGTCCTGATGTCTTTGATAATCTGTGCTCATATATCCAGCACCCTTTGCTTTTGCACCTCCTTTATAACAGTGCAGCCTGTTTAATGTTACCTTTCAATGTCCTTCCTACCAAAGAGCATCACCTCATACTGTTCTGCATCTGCCACACACCTGAACCCGACACCAAAATATAACTTTCCTGTTGGAGTTCCACGCCGTCCTCAAAAAAACTTTACAATTCTTCCAGTTTTGATATCTGGAAAGACTAAAATTGTCCTACAATCATACTCCACAGAAATACTGACACACACCAGATAGAACGATTGAAATGTTGACAAGGACACCGTGGAGTGAGAGAAATATCGACACTCTCCATGTCTGTGTTAGTGTCAATGAATAGTGAGTGCCTCTATGTGTGTGTATTCGTGTGTGTATCTGTGTGTGGCAAGTCTGGCAGTCTCTGTGGTGCTTAAAGTGATGTAATGTCCCCTGACACGAGTTCTGAGTAAGGGTCACTCGATCCAAAACGTCAATTTTCATTTCTGTCCAAAGATGCTTCCAGAGCTGCTGGGCTTTCTGTTGTTGTCAATCACTGTTGCAATCCCAACCCCAACCCCCACCTCCCATCTCCCATCTCCCACAACCCACCTCCCACGCCACTGTAATCGTGGTGGTAAAGTGTGCAAACCATCAGGAATTCAGTTTGGGAGGGAGAGAGAGGGCAGTAGTTCACAGCACAATCCAATCTAAATTCTGATTGCACCAAAACACACACACACACACACACACACACACACACCTGGAAACGGTTTGTCACTGGGTAGTATTTCCAACACACAGTGTACTCATTAAAGCAGATTTCCATTGCAATCATATCCAAGCAAATCCGAGTGAGCCACATTGCAAGGCGATGAGATTAATTTTAATGCACTTCCTGTAACTTGCAATTTTTAATGTCTTACTCTTACAAGTAACCTTATATGTGAGAAAGAATTGGAAAGATCTAAACCAGGCTAGCAGAGTGTGGGATTGGATCACTTTAAAGAAAAGAGGGAAAGGGAGAGGAAGGGAGAGTGGTTTTGACCCCATTTCAGTGATTCACCCCAAAAACAAGAAGAGTTCCCATTGCACAGAGATGCCGAGACAGAGATCCACACACTAATGCAGGAACACATGTAACAAGCACAGAGAGATAGACATGCACACAGTGGTACATAGCGATATATGTAGACACATGGGAATAGACAACCACAAACAGAAACATGCAGATACATACCTGAACATGCAAACACACATAGACTCATCGAGTTAAACAGGATATTTGCAAACAGACCTATTGGCCCATACAGTCCATGCTGGCAATAATTCCAAACTAAACCAGTCTCATCTGCCTGCGCTTGGTCCAGATTTGTCCAAACATTCGCTTATTCCTGTACTTAATCAAATGCATTTTAAATGAAGTAACGTTACCCACAATCCATCACTTCCTCAGGAAGTTCACTCCCTACATGAACCACATGCTGTGTAAAAAAAATCTCATGGGTCCTGATCAGGTGGACCCAATAATTCTATAGGAAGCTGTGGAAGTGATTGCAGGGCCCCTTGCTGAGATTTTTTTTATCATGAACACCTACAGGTGAAAAGCTGGAATTCATGAATTTGACTAAAGTTGTGCTATTAAACAAAACGGAAAGGAAGAGCTAGGGAACTATAGGTTGGTGAGCCTGATATCAGTGGTCGGCTCGTTGTTGGAGGGAATCATGAGGTAGAGGATTTATATGCATTTGGAAAGACACATTAGGTATAGGCAAATGTGTGGACTGTAAATGCTGGAGATGAGAGTCGAGATTAGAGTGGTGCTGGAAAAGCACAGCAGGTCAGGCAGCATCTGGGGAGCAGGAAAATAGACATTTTGGGCAAAAATGCTTTATCAGGATAGGCAAATTGGGTTGTGCCTGGAAAATCATGTCTCACTAACTTGATTGTTTTTTTGTTGAGAAGTAACGGAGAGGATTGATGAAGGCTGAACGCTGGATGTGATCTATATAGACTTCAGTTAGGCATTCGACAAGGTTCTGTATGGGAGACTGGTTAGCAAGATTCGGTCACATGGAATACAGGAGGAATTAACCAGTTGGATACAGAACTGGCTTAAAAGTCGAGGACAGCGGGTTGTGGTGGAGAGTTGTTTTTCAGACTGGATGCCTGTGACCAGTGGAGTGCCACAAGGATCGGTGCTGGTTCTGTTACTTTTCATCATGTATATACATGATTTGGATATGAACATAGGAGGTATATTTCGTAAGTTTGCAGATGACACCAAAATTGGAGGTATAATAGCCAACAAATAAGGTTACCTTAGATTACGGCAGGATCTTGATCAGATTGGCCAATGGACCGAGGAGTGGCAGACAGCGTTTAACTTAGATAAATGTGAGATGCTGCATATGGGAAAGGCAAATGAGGTCAGGATTTAATTTACTTAATGGTAAAGTAATGGGGAGTGTTGCTGAACAGTGACCTCAGCGTACAAGTTTATAGTTCCTTGAAAGTGGATTTGCAGGTAGATATAATAGTGAAGAAAATATTTGGTATGTTATTGGTCAGTGCATTTTGTATATGAGTTATGAGACTGGATTACGTATGTGCAGTACATTGGTTAGACCACTTTTCGAATACTGTATGCAATTCTGATTTCCCTGCTGTCGGAAGGATATTGTGAAACTTGAAAGGGTTCAGAAAGGGTTTAAAAGGATGTTGCCAGGATTGCAGGTTTTGAGCTACAGGGAGAGGCTGAATAGGCTGAGGCTGTTTTCCCTGGAGCATCAGAGGATGAGGGCTGACGTTAGAGGTTATTAAAATCATGGGTGCAGTGGTTAGAGTGAATAGCCAAGGCCTTTTCCCAAGGGTAATGCAGTCGAAAACTAGATGGCAAATATTTAAGGTGGGATGGGAACGACATAAAAGGGATCCAGTGGGCAAAATCCTCATGTAAAGGGCCGTTGTGTGCAACGAGTACCAGAGGAAGGTGTGGAGGCTGGCACAGTTACAACATTTAAAAGGCATCTCGATGGGCAGATGATGGGAAGGTTTCAGATGGAAATGGGGAAAATGCTGGAAAATGGGAGGAGATTAATTTTGGCTATCTGGTCTGCATGGACGCGTTGGACCAAAGGGTCTATTTCCATGCTATACAGCTCTATGACGCTATGTCTTTTTAGAAACGTGCTCCTCTTATCTTAAAACAATCCCCTACTCGAGGGAAAAGACACCTACCATTCAACATTATCGATACCCCTCATGATATTATAAACCTCTATAAGGTTACCTCTCAGCCTCCTATGCTCAAGTCGATAATGTCCGAGTCTATCAAACCTGTCTGTATAACTCAAACACTCCATTCCCAGCAACATCCTGATAAATATCATCTGAACTCTCCCGATCTTGATAATATCCTTTATATAACAGGGCGACCAGAACTGTACACAGTCCTCCAGGACATGCCTCGCGAATGTCCTATGCAACCTGAGCATACCGTCCCAACTCCTGTGCTCAAAGGACTGTCCATTGCTATTTGTCACGTATATAAATGGTTTGGATATGAACATAGGAGATATAGTTAGTAAATTTGCAGGTGACACCAAAAGTGGAGGTGTAGTGGACAATGATGAAGGTTTTCTCAGAGAAAAATGGGATCTTGATCAGATGGGCCAATGGATTGAGGAGTGGCAGATGGAGATATATTTAGATGAATGAGAGGTGCTGCATTTTGGAAAAGCAAATCAGAGCAGGACACATACACTTCATGGTAAAGTCCCGGGGAATGTTGCTGAACAAAGAGACCTTGGAGTACAGGTTCATAGTTCCTTGAAAGTCGAGTCGCAGGTAGATAGGATATTGAAGGTGTTTGGCATGCTTTCCTTTATTGTACTGAGTACAAGATTTGGGAGATCATGTTGTGGCTGTAAAGGACATTGGTTAGGCCACTTTTGGATTATTGTGTGCAATTCTGGTCTCATTCGTATAGGAAAGATGTTGTGAAACTTGGAAGGGTTCAGAAATATTTACAAGGATGCTGCCAGGGCTGGAGGATTTGAGCTTTAGGGAGAGCCTAAATAGGCTGGGGCTGTTTTCTCTTAATCATTGGAGGCTGAGGGGTGAATTACAGCCGTTCATAAAATCATGAGAGGCATGCATATGGTCAATAGGGAATGTATTTTCCCTGAGTTGGGCGAGTCCAAAACTAGACGACATCGGTTTAGGGTGAGAGGGGAAAGATTTAAAAGGAATCTCAGGGGCAATTCTTTTTGCACTGAGGGTGATGCGCGTATGGAATGAGTTGCCAGAGGAAGTAATGGAGGCTGGTCAAATTAAATTATCGTATTTTAAAGGCGTGCGGATGAGAATATGAATAGGAGGGCGTCAGAGGTATATGGGTAACGCGTTGGAAAATTTAACGAGATTAGGTTAAGATATCTGGTTGACATGGACGAGTTGGACCAGAGGGTCTGTTTCCACGCAGTCCCTCTCTATGACTCTATGTCTCTATTATGAAGGCCAGCAAGCGAAACACCTTCATAACCACCCTGTCTACACATGATGCAAACCTCAAAGAATTATGGCTGAAACCCTAGGTCGTTCTGTTCTACAACACTACCATTGGCTCAACTTTTCATTGTATATGAAAAGTACACTACCTTGCATTTATCAACATTAAACTCCATCTGCCATTCTTCAGCCCAGTGAGTGATAGTACTGGGGAAGAAAGGATGGAAAGTAATCAGCTGTCTTGTATCATTTAATGGTTTTAGGAAGTGAACAGTCACACATTAGAGGTGGGAAACAGTGATCGGTGTTTGAGGTCAGAAAGTATGCGCTCTCTTTGTCTCTGATGGTCAGTATTGATATCTATTCGAGATCCTTCATAGTGCAGTGTGTGCCTGCAGGATTTCATTCCCTCATATTGCCGACTACAGACAATAGCCATTTAATCAGGAAATAATAGTCAAGTATTTAAAGATGTTCATAGTTTATCTCGAAGGCAGAGCACATAAACTCGACATCCTACAATTGAGGCAAGTAACTTGCATTTTTTAAACAACCTTATTAGTCTAACTGTGTTATTCATTAAAGTGAACCAGATTTTGATGAATCCATACGAACTGAAAGCTGTCACTTAAAATTAAAACTTTGGGCCTGGTTTAGGATTTGTGTAGTCGGTAGTGTCCCTACCTCTGATGCAGAGCCCTGGATTCTATTTCAATTCCTGAACTTGTCTGAACGTGTCCCTGGCTCGAGACCAGACAGTCTGGATTCAGGTGTAGAGGCGTGTCACAGCATGTCAGAACAGGCTGATGAACAAACACACAGGAGAATAATGTGGGAAGTTAAGGGACTGTTGTAGAGTGGTGGTAGGGTCCCTAACTCTGGCTGCAAAGCTTTAGCTTCAAATCCTACTAGAGATGTTTTATAATATGTTTGAACACGTTGACTAAAATGAGTTTAGAATTGTGATTTGATCGAGATGGACGAGGTTTCAGTATTGATTTCAGAATTTAAGTCCCGGATGACTGAATGCACAAGCCCTGGGTTGGAGTCACATTTGGACCTTCTAGAAGTTTATAAATTCATGTAGGGCATGGATAGGGTGAGTAGTCAAAATCTTTTCCCCACGTTTGGAAGTCCAAAATTAGAAGGCACAGATTTAATGTGAGAGGGGAAAGATTTTAAAGGGAGCTCAAGGGCAACTTTTTCACTCAGAAATTGGAGTGTGTGTATGATGTACTGCCGGAGGAAGTGGTGGAGGTTGGTATAATTACAACATTTAAACAGCACCCAGATGGGTATATTAATAGGAATGATTTAGAAGGATATGGGCAAATTGCTTGTAAATAGATCTGATTCCCTACAGTGTAGAAACAGGCCCTTTTGCCCAACAAGTCCACACCAACGCTCTGGAGAGTTACTCACCCAGAACCATCTACCCACATTTACCCCTGACTAATGCTACTATCACTATGTGCAACTTAGCGTAGCCAATTCACCCAATCTGCATATCTTTTGACTGTGGGAGGAAACCAACGCAGACACTGGGAGAATGTGCAGACTCCACACAGTCAGTCACCTTGTAGTATGAGGCAGCAGTGCTAAGCACTGAGCCATTGCTCCGATCCAAATAGGGCACGATTAGTTTAGGAAATCAGGTTGCATGGACGGGTTGGTCAAAAGTGTTTGCTTCCGCGCTGTACTACTCTAAGATTCGTTAAGCCATTTCATCAAGGTCCCTGTGTCATCTTCACTGTCCACTATATAGCCAATCTTGGTTTCATCCACGATCTTTCTAACCACGCCTTCCATAATTCTCATCTGAATCATTTGTATAAATGACAAACAAAAATGGATTGAGCACAAGTCCCTGTGGAACACCACTGTGCAGTGTCACAAAGCTGGTCCCTTTTCTCAAAGATACTGTGACCTTGATTTTTTTTAAGAGGGGTCGTAAGTAGCTCCCACCTCCAAGCTGACTGGTTTGGTCCAGGGATTAAACGGTTTTGTGATTAAAGGTATAATGAAAGGGGAGTGGTGAGCTCTCTCGGTGAGCTGTTCAGTACCAGTTTGGAGTTCAGCTGTGTGGTCAGGCTCTCTCTCTCTCTCTCCCTCCTTCTGCCCTTCTAACTTCAACCAGTGAGCATATGTTCCATTTTTTACAGTTTTTAAGGGGGGGGGGGGGAGGTGTTGCTTATTGGGACTGTTGTGTACATTCAGAACACCTAATTAAGTCTACTTCTGTAGGGGTTCTTTATTCTGTTCTTTGTGTTTCATTGTGTAATTTTGTAAATTAGTTTTTGTCTATTTTCAAAACCTGATAGTCAACATAGCTAGGTTACTCTGGGTAATTTTCACTGTGCACTTACTGAAACAAATTGCAAAGTTATGGTCTCCGCTGCCGACTTAAGAATGTTTTGACTGAGCTGACCTAGTCCATAGCAGCAGGCCTCCAGTCTGAGAAACAACCATCCTCAACAATGCTGTCTCCTGCTATTAGGCAAACACACACACACGTACATTACCCACACGCGCACACACACACAGACACACACATAGAGACACACACAGGTAGACAGACACACACTCAGACACATGCACAGAGACACACATACGCGCACAGACACACATACAAAGATGCACACACACACAAAGTCACACAGCCACATGCACACGCACAGACACACACAGAGACAACACATGCTCACAGACACATACGGACACACAAAGAGAGACACACACGGGCATATATACACACACATAGACACATTAACGACTATAGGATATAACGAGATAAGTTATGCTTAAAGATGGGATCAAAGCTTGTTGTGAAAAGGCAGAAGAATGGGCTTGAAAAACATGACAGCCATAATCAATCGCTCAGTAGACTGGATGGGCTAAATTGCCTTTTTTCTGTTCTAATGTTTTACAGTGTATGGTACATGCATTTGTCTGTGTTTGTGCGTATATTGTATGTGCATGTTCTGTGTGTATGTATCCGTGCTTATGTGTCTGTGTTTTTGTGTGTTTGAGTGTGTCTGTGTGTACATGTCTATGTGCGTGTTTGAGTGTGTCTGTGTGTGCATGTCTATGCATGTATTTCAGTATGGCTGTGTCTGTGTGTGTGTGTGTGTGTGTGTGTGTGCGTGTGTGTGTGTGTGTATATGTGTGTGTGTCTGTGTATGTTTGTGCTCCTCAGTATTTTTAGAAATGGAAATATTAATGTACATTTTTGTAATTTCTATTCTGTTTGACATTCACCTTTCCATCATAGTTTGAGGAACTTTGCTTTATCATGAATTTGTTATTTTAACAAATGAAGGAAATCAACCTGACCTCTTCCGAGGCTGACCCTGACCCAGTATGAGACCTAGATCATTGACCATATCCTTAGCCTGGTTGCACCGATAATTTGCTGTGACCAATGGAGGAGAGCTGTAGAAAAGAAAACCGTTACACAACAACCCAAGGAACTCTGGAGCAGTGAGCCTGACATCAGTGGTTGGTGAGTTGTTGGAGGGGATTCTGAGGGATAGCCAACTGCATGCATTTTCAAAGGCAAGGATTGATTGGTGATAGTCACCATGGCTTTTTGCATGAAAAATCGTCTCGCACTAATTTGACTGAGTTCGTTAAAGAGGTGACAGAGCAGATTAATGAAGCCAGTGTTGTAGGTGGTTTCCATACAGACTAGGACAAATTGTTCAACAAGATTCTGCATATTAGGCAAGTTAGTAAGGTTCGGTCACATGGGAACCAGCGCACCCAAGCCAATTTAATACAAAATTAGATTGTAGGGAGGAGACAGAGGTTGGTAGAGGATTGCTTTTCAGAGTGGAGGCCTGTTTTAAGGTACGACGGGAAATATTTTAGATGGAACTTAGACACAATGTTTTCATACAGAGGGAGGTGTTCATATGGAATTATCTGTCGAGGAAGTGGTGGAGTCTGGCATCTTGATGGGTATCTGAATAAGGAGGTTTAGAGGAATATGAGCAAAATGCTGTCAAATCAGACTCGATCATAATGGGAAGTCTGGTCAGCACTTAGACATTTGCATGCTATCTGACTATACGAGGGATGTGCATAAATTCTAAACAGGCATTTCAAGTGGAAGTTCTCTTCCCCAAATGTTTGAGATGTCTATTTGTTTACATTTATTGAATGTTGAGTTAGGTAAATATTGGACAGAGAAGTGCGTCATCGATAATGGCACACAGAGAGGAAAGTGAAGCTGAGACCACAACCTGATCAGCCACAATCTTCATCCCTGGTAGAGAATGCTCAAAGTTTCTAATGACCCACTCCTGCTCCTCAGTTCCATGATTCTGTGTTCCATTCAGCCCATCAAACCTGCTAGGCAGGAGCATTTAGAGGCTGCTTACTCCTATCACCTGGTGCACAGACACAGAGGAGACCATTCAGCCCCTCAAAACTGTCAAACACAGTTTGGGCTAGTTTGGAAAGTGTAATTAGAAAACCCAGGTTGGGGTGTGAAAGAGGCTCCTCATCACTCCGCACTGAGAACATAGAACCTTAAAAAGCCTTAAAAAGTGTGAAGCAATTTATTTGGAAGATTGCATTTGCTTAAAGAATACAGGGCTAAAGGCAGAATTCTTGGCAGTATGGAGTGACAGAGGGATCTTGGGGTCATTTTTCAAACATAGAACATAGAAAAATACAGTGCAGAATAGGCCCTTTGGCCCTCGATGTTGCGCCGATCCAAGCCCACCTTCCAAGCCCACGATCCAAGCTTCCCCTTTCTGCAATTTGTGCTTCATTTATTGGTCAAATTGTAGACCCAGTTTCACTGTGAGTACAGCCCCATTCCTCACCCATAGATGGTACAGAAAATCAGGCAATATTCAATAACAGAGTTTCAAGGAAAATAATAGCCTCTACTTTCAAATA
The DNA here is from genome assembly GCF_020745735.1 of Hemiscyllium ocellatum. Taxonomy (NCBI): domain Eukaryota; kingdom Metazoa; phylum Chordata; class Chondrichthyes; order Orectolobiformes; family Hemiscylliidae; genus Hemiscyllium; species Hemiscyllium ocellatum. The sequence continues at coordinate 42,632,104 of NC_083439.1, read as the reverse complement.
GCAGAACGTGAGAACATCACAAACAGGAGTATGTCATTCATCCACACCATCCACACACACCGACAACCCCCACCACCCCACACCCGCAAGCCTGTCTTGCCCCACAATAATATCATAAGGTCTAATATCCTCTTTCATGTCCAATTCTTCACAGCCATCAACTCTGACTGGTTATAAAGCACTCCATGCCCTCACACCGCGACCTGTTGATATAAGCAAAAAATGTGAACACAAGGGCCCAGGGAAGAGTGTCTGGCCCTGACATCAAGGCAGCGTTTAATTGCGGTCGGTCTCAAGGAGCCTGAGCAGGATTGCACTTAATGGCAATGAGTTGTAAACGCCCCTGGTTAGAGTGATTTAAAGCATAAAGCACAATGATTGTGCTTTGTGTACATAAATCCATGCAGTCCTGGTCATGTCTGCAAAAGATCCTCAAGGACGCTTCCTCAGCACAAATAGCTTCAGCTGTTTCACAAATGTCTTGTCCACAGCATTAGATTACAAAGTGTGTGTGTGTGTGTGCGTGTGTGTGTGTGTGTGTTGTGTGGGGTGGGGTGTGGGATGGTTACAGAAAATCATGCAATATTCAGAAAACAAGACGCCTTCAGCTCCTGAACCAGTCTGTCTCCATGTGCAGCAAGACCTGGACAACATTCAGGTTTGTTCTGTTGAAGTGTTGGTAACATTCATGTAACAGTACTGCTGGACACATGGAACAGAATGCTGGCCTTGTTAATGAAATGCACCTCACAAGAACAACTGACAGGAATCTGAAGTATTAAAGTTAACCATTCGACCCAATCTGATTTCTAAAGCAGTTTCAAGCGAGACTCTCCCTTTGTCCTATGCTCCGACCTCTTGACAACATCATGAACCTTTCCTGAGTGCTTTTCCAGTGCTGTTTAAAAGTCACATATGGAAAGCTGTGTACAATAATCTGAAAGGAAAAGTCGTCATGCTCATGAGAACCCTGTCATATTTTTTTCGGTATCTAAAGACAAAAGAAATGTAGAAGCTAGCATCAAGAGTAAGGAATCAAAACAGCTCCATCATGTGATAAGATCGTGGATGATCTGATTGTGCCTCAATCACACATTCCTCCTTTGCCCTGACAATGTTGGTGCGTCACTCTTAGTCAAAAATCTGCCTGCCTCTGTTTGAAGAATATTTAATGTCTTATTCCCCAATGCTATCTGGGAAGATAATTGTACAAAGACACAACACTCTGAGAGGATGACACCAAATCGCCATCTTCTTAAAAGAGTCATTTTTCAGTTTTATAGGCCGTCCACTCATGGTAATCTCTCACAGAAGCTGAAATATTGTTTTAGAATTCAACTTGAAAAGACTACTTGGAATATTCTGAGGTTAAACAAGATCACATGTTGTTCACCTAAAGCCAAGCTGATCCAGAGCCAGTCATTTCAAGATTTCCTCTTGCAATAAATGCTCCTCACAAGAGTCAACTGCGTGTATCTTCTCTGGACAGCATTTCATATATTTCATATCACTGAGGCCATCGCTCTCTCGATATGTTTACACCGCTACATTGTAAATCTGTAGAAAATCGACCCTACTTTTAAATGTATTCTGTTTCAGAAAGTTTCAACATTTGTTTCAGCTCCCTAAAAATTTGATGTGCACGTAAAGTTTTTATTTTGTAATCCAGGTGCCTGTTTCCTCCATGTCTAAAGCCAATCTCTCTACTGAAATAATACACTACGCTTCCATTCAACTCACCAATATCTTTTAGCGCTGATGGATTTTTCTACTATGTTCCATACACCAGTATTTGACTGTTCACTTGACCCACCTTAATCTCCTATAGACTCATATCTTCATATCTTCCTTCTCGAACAGTTTCAAGTTTGGATTCTTCCGTAATACAGACAGAATATTTGGCCAAAGAAATTCACTGTGGCCATATTGCAAAGTAATTGACAATGAAATATTATTACACCATGTCTAAACTATAAATTTGAGACAATGCTAAAGTGTTTTGCAGTCGCATCACTCAGTTCAATTACTTAAAATAGAGTCAGATGGTGGGGAATGTGTGTGGGTAGAATTGAGGAACCGTAAAGTTGAAAAACCGTAGTTGGAGTTATATACAGGTCTACAAATCGTGATCAGAAGCTGGGGCACATGATAGACGAGGAGATAGAAACAATATGTAGGAAAGGCAAAGTTACAGTGACTGCAGGGATTTCAATCGGCAGATGGACTGGGAAAATCAGTTGTAGTGGTTTGCAAGGAAAAGAATTTGTGGAATGTCTACGAGATGGCTTTTTGGAGCAGCTTATGGCGAAGGCAATGAGGGAACTGGCAATACTAGATTTAGAGCTGTGCAGTGAAGTAGACTTGATAAGGAAGCTTAAGGTGCAGGAACCTTCGGAGGCAGTAATCATAATATGATTGAACATACTCTTCAATTTGAGAGGGAGAAAGTAGAATCGGACTTAATATTCCAGCTGAATAAAGGCACCTTCAAAGACACAAGGGAGGAGCCGGGTAGAATTGACGGGCAGAGGAGCCGAGCAGGAATGACAGTGGAACAATAATGGCGTGAGTTTTTTGGAGCAATTTAGGAGTCAAAGCAGAGATTTATCCCGAGGTAAAAGATGCATTGTACAGCAAGGATGAGGCAACCATGGATGACTGGGACGGTCATGGCTAGGGTAAACGAAAAATAGAAAGCAGATAACATAGCAAAAGGCAGTGGGAAACCAGAAGATTTGGAACCTTTCAAAGAATAACAGATGGCAACAAGAAATAAGGACCGACAAGATTAAATACGAGGTTAAGCTATCCAGCGATATAAAGGTCAACTGTAAGAGTTTCTTTCGATATATAAAGGGCAAAAGAGAAGCAGAAGTGGATATTTGGGCACTGAAAAATGACGCTGGAGAGAGAGTCCTGTGGAACAAATAATAGATGAGAAACTGAATAACGATTAAAAGAGTTGGCAAAGAAGTGGTAGATGGAGTACAACTTGGGAAAGTGCGAGGTGATGCACATTTGTAGGAACAAGACAGGCATGGACTCCTTCATAAGTGGAGAGAAAAATCAGAAGCCTGAAGTGCAAAGAGAGTTGCGAGTTCCAGACCAGGATTGTCTTTAGATAAACTTGCAGGTTGAGTCAGCAATTAGGAAGGTGTTGTATCTGGCACACAGTGTGTTTGAAATCTTATATTCAGCAAAAGAACTGAGTTAACTCTTTCAAACAATATTTGATTATTGAACACATTTAATATTATAACAATAAAATGTATTATAATACAATGATAAACGCTACAAATGATCCTATGCTTGAACTTAACTTTGGATGATCACAAACCACCCCACTAGAAGTTGACCGGGCTCGACTTGGTGATGTCTTCTTGTTCTTCTGATGGTCTTGGAGGTGTGTTCTCTTTCCGTGGTTATTCTCGAGTTACTGCACTGTGTGGGGTTTTGTGGTGATTTTATCCTTCGAAGTCTTCACTTTTGGGAAGGTAAGGAGGATCTGTCAATGGAATGATCAGG
>NC_083439.1:42482847-42628566 GCF_020745735.1 Hemiscyllium ocellatum | reverse complement strand
CTAGAATCCGTTCATCACATCGAAACTACTGAACAAGAAGAGAGACAGCCCATTCAATCCTTTTGCTTGTTCCACAGTAAGATGAAGGACTGGTCAGCACATTAAGCTGTTAATCAGGAATATCAGTGCTCAGTCAAACACATGAACCTGTTCCATGGACAGTGGAGACCGTCCAACCCCTTGAAACACTTATCCAGAATAGAAGGTTGTCATTGATGCTCCAATATGACAAACCAATGGAGCAGAGACTGCACTCAGAGACGGCTTCACGATGTACCTTGTGGCTCCTTTGCCTGTGGTGCACATGATACTTTATCGTGGTTTTGCTGGCATTGAGAAGGAAGCGAAACATTTGTTCTATTCTCAAGAAGGCATCTTTCCATCTCCGAGAAGACATGTCCATGTTTTCCGTGGACATCAGAAGTTGGTGGAATAGTTAACTGTTTTCGAATGAAGGTATTGTGGCTGCTGTCGGGATTAGGCTAGCGTGACGTTCAGTGCAGGATCATCATATCAACTGTACTGTATTAACGTGGGGAGTTCATTCGAAGGCTGGATTAGCTAAAAAGAAAACATGGAATTTATCGCCGTATCAGTGTCTGTTTAGTACATCGTGAGTGACTGTCCCTTCCCCTCCAGTTTCAATGCAAACACCTCTCATTCTCTCACAGCACTAGAGATTAATCTTCCTCACTCCTCACGGTACTACCGTCCCAGGGATTAGTCTGGTGAAACTCCATTGCATTCTCTCTGTGGCAAGGTGATCATTCCTTATAAAGGAGAAAACAAAAATCATCCACAATATCCCAAAGACTGCCTCAACAACACTCTCAAGGTTGATCACAATAACTATTTTTTCCACACTTACACATCTCCGTTTCTTTCCTGTGTCATAAAAAATGCATTCCTTCTCGATGCACCGTGAATGATGTGGAATTAAGAAATTTCCTTACATCTGTATGTAGCATCAATACAGCAGCACCAGAGATGCGGATGGAGATGAACATCATGCTCGGGGAGAGACGAAGAAAGAATGCACTTAATATGGGGAATGGTCATCTGCCTGAATGAGAATGAGCAGAAGGCATACAGGAAAGAGTCAGAGGAAGGGATTTACCTTTCCTTTGTTCTTCCTTTACGAGATGTGTGCAAGACCTGGTCAGGCCAACATGTTTTGCCGATCTTGTACTGAGTTGCTGGTTCACATGTTTCACAGGACGATAAATAGTAAAACACATTGCTGTGGTTTGCAGTCACATAGAGGTCTGACCATGGAAGGATGACCCATTGCCTTCGCGAAAGGACATGCGGCAAGCAGATGGGATTTTCATAATTAATGATGATGGCTTCATTTCAATGGCACCAATTTCCTTCATGTGATGTATCAACAGATTATTATTCTGTGTCTCCTGCCATTACATAGAACATAGAACAATACAACACAGAACAAGCCCTTCAGCCCATGATGTTTTGCTGATAATATTTCCCAAGGGTGCAATGGAGGCTGATATTAATAAATATTTTACTGGACAGTCAATGCGACTGTGTGATAGGTTTGAGGTGCGGAATGGTCTATGACTCCTCTCATTTGTTTTGCCCTTATTTCTGAAAAGAGGAGATAACTTGCTGTGAGGTAAACACAATTTCAAATTAAAGGGTCTCCCATGAAGATTTGAGATAACGTTGTTCCATTCTCATTCAGATTGTGCGATCCATAGTGCTGTCATCCCCAGGGAACAGTGAAGACTGGTCATTGAAGATATTCAAGGCTGACCTTAAGTGATCTTTGATGGACAGAAGAGACAATATTTAGAGGGAACAGACAAGAATGTGGTGGTCAGCTACAGTCAGACCAGCCATGATGCTTCTAAATTGTGCAGCAGGCTGAAGGTGCCAAATGGTCTACTACTGCTGATCCTATCCCACATGTCGACCTCCCAGTTCACATCTCGAGGCTGTTCCAGAGAGAGACAGAGAGGAAGACCCCTTTCAGCCAGTCAGAATCGTTATACTGAGTCAGGAGGAGGCAATTCTGTCCCTCTATGGAGTTACACAGGAATAGAATATAGTCATTCAACTCATTGACTAAATTACACCGCCCAGTAGAAGGCCATACAACCTTTCTAGGCAGTTACACAGGAACAGGGGAGCCCTGGTTAGCTAACCTGAAATACAGATTTGAGATAATTACTTGTTTTCAGGTTGGAAAGCTGTAACTAGTAGAATTCTTCAGGATCAGTGTGAGTTTATCAACAGTATACACTCTAGTTTAATACCTTGAATGAAGAGGCTGAATATATTGAGCTCAGTTTGCTCATACACCAGGCTAAACATTTAATAAGATGTCAAGTGGAGGCAGAGCGTCCGCAATAGGATACAGATAGGGGAGGGCAGTGAGTAAACTTGCGACAAAATAAATATCAGAACGATGTGGGTGACTGGAATTTTGTGTTTTGCGAAAATGACAAAACAGCAGCAAATAATTTAAATGGAGAGAAAATGCAGAACTTGGTAGTACAGAGGGATTTGTGTGTATTAGCACATGAAGCACATCAAGTTACTGTGAAGATGTAGCAACTGATTTGGAAGGGAAATGGAACGATGCTGGTCGGGTTTGATCTTAGCGATGTTTTCCTGCATCAGTACAGGGCATTGCTGAGGCCACATCTGATGTATTGTTGGAGGTTATGAGCCCAAAACTGAAAAAAAAGCTAAATGGTTTTCAAATTTTTCAAAGATGTTTCTCTTTACTTGGCCTAGTGATGAACGCATTATGCCATGAAGGATGAACAGTTCAGGACTGAGAATGAGAGATGTTCTTATTGACCATATACGATCATGAGCAGCGAGTAGCTGGTGAATACCTGATGGATATTTCATCTTGTGTGGGAGAAAATAATTGGGTATGTAATTTGAGAATAAGCTAGTTTCTGAGACAAGGTCGCTGGACCAGAAACGTTAACTCTCATTTCTCTTCAGACATGCTAATAGACCTGCTGAGCTTTTCCAGAAATTTCTGTATTGGTTTAAGATAAGACATTCATTTTAATGAAGATTTTGTGAAGACATTAAGCTTTTTATTTTTATATTGTGCAGGTACATATAAACACATCTTCACATCCAAAAGAGGCTAATTATTTGTTAATGAAATGATTCTGTATACGACAGCAGCATTGATGCACCTGCATGGAGCAGGGAATGTGATGGAGCCATAATGTTCAGACAACGTTCAAGGAGAGCACACATAGTCCAGTCTGATTTCTGATAACATTTTTGATTCAACTTAGGATGGGAAAATGTAACCTACCTGAGAAGGAACAGTCTGTTTCTCCCTTTCTCTTTCCCTTTCCCTCATCACAGCAATATGTGTGAGCTAAAACAAAAACCCCAGTCGGTTTTTCACTCATGGAGGATTCCTGATGTGGATTCTTTGGAACCTCCCCACCTGATTGAATCAAAGGGGGTTTAGCCAAATCCAAATGTTTCAGGAAGAAATCCCATTGTCAGAAGGTTCTGCGAGCAGAATAACTTCAGAAGTAATTATTCAGACTCGATAGTGAAGGGAACAGACAGGAAATTCTGTGACTGCAAATGGGAATCCAGGGTGGTGTGTAGCCTCCCACGTCCCAGGGTCCAGGATGTCTCAGAGCGGCTGCAGAACGTTCTCACCGGGGTGCGGGAGCAGCCAGAAGTCATTGTGCACGTTGGTACAAAATGACAGAGGTAGAAATAGTGAAGAGGTCCTGCAGCGTGATTACAGAGAGCTAGGAAAAGGGTAAAAGCCAGGACGATGACAGTGGTAATCTTCGGTTTACATTCAGTGCTATGTGCTAGTGAGGGTATGAACAGGTCGTTATGGCAGATGAATGCATGGCTAAAGAATTTGGGCAGGTTAGGGATATAGACCTTTAGATTATTAAGAAGTTTTGTGGGGCAGAGGTGACCTGTTCAAGGGGGACGGGTTATACCTGAACTGGAGGGAGGGGGCAATATCCTGGCAGGGAGGATTGCTAGTGCTGCAAGGGAGGGTTTAAACTAGATTGGCTGGGTTTGGGGGTGGGATGGGATTATCAACAGCAGGTGACAAGTTTAAGGCTGGAAGTAGATGCAATAATTAGAAACAGTAAAGTGAAGAGACAGGTCAGGCTGGAACATGACAGAGAGCAAGGAATGCCTGTTGGATTAAATTGCATCTGTTACAATGTAAGACGGCTGCCTGATAAAGCTGATGAACTCAGGGCATGGATAAGTATGTGGGACTGGGATGTTATCGCCATTACAGAAACATGGCAAAGGGAGAGATAGGACTGGCAGCATAATGCACCAGGGTACAGCTGCATTAGGCGGGATAGTGGTGATGGAAGGAGCGGAGGGTGAGTTGCATTTTTGATTAAGGCGAGTATCACAGCAGTGCTCAGAGATAAAATACCTGGACGATCATTCAGTGTGGCTTTGTGTGTGGAGCTAAGAAATAAGAATGGGATGATGACATTATTGGGTTAGTACTATAGACCCCCAAATATTCAATGGCAGTTAGAGGAACAAAAATATGTAGAGACATTGGGACACTTGCAGGGGCAATAGAATTCTCATAGTAGGAGATTTTAATTTTATGAATATAGAGTGGGACTGACATAGATTTTATGGCTTACATGGGGTAAATGTTTTAATTGTGTTGCGAAAACTTTCCTCATGCAGTATGGAGAAGGTCCTGTTCGGGAATTGGCAAACTCACCGACTCTTGAGAAATAGAGTGGGAGAGGTGATGGAGGTGACAGTGGGGGAGCACTTTCAGACCAGTGACCATAGTTCTATTAATCTTTAAATAGTTATGGAGAAAGACAAACCGGTACACAATGCAAGTTCTAACTTGGGGCAAGGTCAATATTGATGGAATTAGACAGGAACTTGCAGGGGTTGTTCGGAACAATTTGATTGCAGGCGAAAGGGCCTCCATCAACTGGGAGGTCTTGAAAAGTGAGATGACTGGGGTTCTAGCTTTATATGTTCCTGTGGGGGTGAAAGGCGGGGTTGGCATGAGGATGGAGACCTGGAAGACAAGAGATATTGAAGAGGTGTGGCTCAGGTCCAGGCAGATGGGATTAAAGCAATCCCTGGAGATATACAGGGGATACGGGAGTTTACTGAGGAAGGATCTCAGGAGGGCGAAAAGAGGGCACGAGATAGCCTTGGCTGAGAAGATCAGGAAGAATCCAAACAGGTTGTTTAAGTATATTTAAGAAAAGAAAATAACTGCAGTGAGAATACGACCCCTCAAGGACCAAAGTGGATATGAATATGCGGAACCACAGGAAATCCTCAAGGTTCTCAATGAATATTTCTCCTCTGTGTTTAACGTGGAGAAATACTTGAAGACTTGGTGTGGGACCTTAGGGAAATTAGTGGTGATATCTTGGGGACAGTCCATATCACAGTAGAGGAGGTGTTGGATGTATTAGAATGTAGGAAGCTGAATAAAAATCTTGGTTCTGACCCGATGTATCAAAGAACACAGCAGTAGGCTAGAGAAGACACTACAGGACCCTGGCTGATATTTGGCATCATCATTACCTACAGGTGAGGTCCCAGCTGACTGGAGGGTAGCGAATGCTGTGCCCTTATTCAAGAAGGGAAGGAAAGAAATACCTGGGAAATATAGACCAGTAAGCCTAACATAATTTGCTGATGACAGTGAGGGAAGTTTTCAGAAATTGCAGCAGGACCTTGATTAGCCAGGGAAGTGGGCTTAGAAATAGGGAAACGTGTTTATTATAGATAAGTGTAAGTTTTACATTTTTGAAAGTCAAATCAAGGTAGGAATTTCATTGTGAATGGTATGATGTTAAATTGTGTAGTGGAACAGAGGGACCTTGGAGTACAGGTGCACGGTTCTCTCAAAGTAAAGTCACAGGGAGACAGGGAAGTGAAGAAGGTTTTTGGCACACTGGCCTTCATCAGTCAGGGCATTGAGTATAGATGTTGGGAAGTTATGTTGCAAGTTTCAGGACGAGGCCGCACCTGCAGTTTTGTGTTCAGGTTTGGTCACTTTGCTGTTGGAAGGATTTTATGAAACTGGAAAGATTGCAGATGAAATTTACAAGGATGTTGATATGACCCAACAGCCTGAGTTACAGAGAGAGGTTGGACAAGGAAGGACATTTTTCTTTAAAGCAAAGGAGATTGAAAGAGTGGGAGGGGTGGGGTGGGTTCTTAAAAAAAAACTGTACAAGATCATGAGAGGCATATACTGAATGAACTGAGTTTTTTTTTTCCCCAGAGTTTTGGAATCGAGGACTGGAGTGCATCAGTTTACGTTTAGTGGGGAAAAAAATAAAACTGACCTAGAGAGGCAAATTTTACACAGAAGGTGGTATGTATATGGAATGAGCTGTCAGTGGAAGTAGTTCAGGCATTAACATTAACAACACTTAAAAGACATTTGGACAAATTCATGGATAGGAAAGGTTCAGAAGCATATGGGCCAAGTGCAGAGAAATAGGTTTTGCGTGGATGGACATTTATGTCAGCAGGGACCAGTATGGGTCAAAGGGCCTGTCTTCATGCTGTAGGACTCTCTGACTCTGCAAGTAGGATAACATTTGGGCCAACCTCTCAGTTTTCCTTTTGTCATGAGTTCCAGTAATATTTGAACAAAGTTCTTTCAAGTTAACATCGCAGAGATATTCATTACCAGTTTGTTATCAAACGCGTGAGTATGTGTGTTTGTGCCTCAGTATTTTTAAAGGGAAATACCAATGTACATATTTGCAATAATCACTCAGCATTCTTCTTTCCATCATAGTTTGAATAACTTTGTTTTAGTCGTAAACGTGTTGTTGGAGCAGATTAAAGAAATCTGATTGACTTGTTCCTTACACTGACCCTGACACTCACTGGCCATATCACCAACATAATTATAATTGAATTGTTTTGTGACCAGTGGAGGAGTGGGACTAGAAAACGGTACAGTGATCCAAAAACACAATTAATTATCGATTCAGTGACCCTAACGTCAGTGTAGTGTAGGTTGTTGGAGGGTATCTGAGGGATAGGATTTAGGTGCATTTAGAAAGACAAGGACTGGTTTGGAGTAGTCAACATGGTTTTGTGCGATGGAGATCATGTCTCATTAATGTGATGGAGTATTTTGAGAACGTGACACAGAAGATTGAAGAAGGCACTGTGGTTTAATTTGTTTACACTGGCTTCAGCAAGGTGTTTAATATGGTTCCTCATCGCAAACAGGTTAGGTCACATGGAATCCAGGAATGTTAACCAATTGGATACGAAAACGTGTCTTGAAGATAACGAATTATTTTCCAGACTGAGGCCAGCGGTGTGCTGAAAGAATCAGTGTTGAGCTCAGTGTTTTACATCATGGATGTAAATGACTAGGATGTGAATATCAGAGGCATGATTAGTAATTTTCCAGATAACATCAACAAAGTGGTGCAGCAGATTACGATTAACTCAGAGTACAGCGGCACCTTTGACCCCATCAAAGTCCCAAGGACTGGCAGATGGAGTTTAATTTAGATATTTGTGAGGTTTTGCATTTTCAGTACGTTCAGCCATGTTGTGCACTGGAGAATGTTGCCAAACAAAGAGACCTACGGGTACAGGTTCACAGTTCCTTGAAAGTGGATAGACAGGGTGGTGAAGAACATGTTTGGCACGCTTGCCTTAATCGGACAGAACACTGGTGAGGATTCTTTTACAATACTGTGCACAATTCGGTTGGCTCTCCTGATGGGAGGATGTTGAGAGGACGCAGAAAATGTTTACAAGCATTTTCCAGTACTGGAGGATTTGAGCTTCATGGAGAGGATGAACAAGTTGAGGCCTCTTCCCCTGAACTGGCGGAGGGTGAATGTTGACATGGAATTGATTTTTCAAATCCTAAGGGGCATGGATAATCTGAATTGCCAATATATTTTTCCCAAGGTAGGGAGTGTAGAACTATTCAGCATAGGTTGAAGGTTTGGGGGAAAGACTTAGAATGGACCTTAGCAGTTACATTTTCATGCAGAAGATGGTGCGTGTACAGAAAGTGCTGTCAAAGAAAATGTTGACAGCTGGTCCAATTACACTGTTAAAATACACGTGGATAGGTACATAGGGATATGGTTCAGAGGGATATGGAGAAAATGATGGCAAATGGGACTAGATAAGTTTGGGATAACTGGTTGGCATGGGTAAGCTGGAATAAAGGATCTCTTTCCATGCTGCATGACTCTCTGATTCTATCAGAGGGATGGGAAAATTCTACAAGGACCTTTTAAGTGGGAATTCTCTTCCCCAGAAGTTTGTCATTCCTCTTTGTTTAAATTTATACAAAGCTGAGTTAGTAGAGACGTAATAATGGGATACAGACAGGAAGGTGGAGCTGAGACCACAACCTGATCAGCCACAGTCTTAGTGTCTGGTGGAGAAGCCTCAAAGTGTCTAGTGACCCACTCCTGCTCCTCAGTCCCATATCTCTGCATTCCATTCAGCTCCTCAAACCTGCCAGACAGGAACAGTTGATGTCGACTTACTGCTATAACCTAGTACACAGGAACAAGTAAGATCATTCAGTCCCTGAAGACTGCCTCATACGGTTTGGGTGATTTGGAAAATACAATTGGAAAACTCAGGCGGGATATGAAAGACTCCCCTCATCTCTCTTTACAGAGCGTCCCCTCTCTGCAACGTGTGCCCCAATTGTTGTTCATGTTGTAGACCCAGATTCACTGTGAATACAGCCCCCAGACCTCACCTAGTGATGGCTCACAGAATCCTCTGGTCTCCCCTGACTGCAATATTCAATAACATACCTTCCAGGAAAATAGCACCCACTAATCTTCCAATAACAGAATCGGAGTACATCAGAAACAGGAGCACATCGTTCAAACCCCAATCCTGCCCTTCACTAAGAACATGGCTGATCTGCTCTCGTTCGCAAATCCTCTTTAATATCCGATTCCTCATAGCCCTTAACTCTCTGACAGGTCAAAATTCATTTACCCCACTTGTTAAATACTTTCATAGAAGATAGAACATAGAAACTTACACAGTACAGGCTCCTCTGCCCTCGATGTTGCATCTACCTTTTATCCTACTCTCAGATCTGACTAGCCTATATATACTACATTATACTATCCTCCCATGTGCCCAAGTAAGAGTCGCTTACATGTCCCTATACACCTGACCAGATACCACAGCAGGCAGTGCAGTTCACGAACTCACCCCTCTCTGTGTAAGGAACCGATCTCTGAGATCTCCTTGAAACTTAGCTCCAAATGATGCCCTCTCCTGACAGCCATTTCTGCCTTGGAAAAAAAGTCTCTGGAGATCCTCACCTCTCATCCTTCTTCATGCCAATGATAAAAGCCCTATCTCTGTTAGCCTTTCTCCATTAGACCTGCCCTCCAGTCCAGGCAGCATTCTGGTAAATTTCCACTGCACCCTTTCTAAATTTTCCATATCCTTCCTCTAATTGGGTGACCAGAATTGGAGAAAATAAGTCAAGTGTGGTCTAATCAGGCTCTATAGAGCTGCAGCATAACCTCTTGGCTCTTAAAAACAATACCTCTGTTCATGAAAGCTAACACACCATTTTCCTTCTTAACAACCCAGTCAATCTAGGTCACAACTGTGAAGGACCTAACGATATGGAACCCAAGATCACTCAATTCCTCCACACTGCCAAGAATCCTGCCTATAACCCTGTATTCTGCATTCAAATTCACTTTTCCAATTTGAACTCCACACTTTTCCAATTTGAACTCCATCTGCCGCTTCTTAGCCCAGCTCGGCATCATTCAATATCTCATTGCAACTTACAACAGCCTCCCACGCTATGTACCACTCTATTGCTGATAACTCTTCGTTTTATCAGCAATTTTGCTAACCCACCTTTCCACTTCCTCATCCAAGTCATTTGTAAAAGTCACAATGAGCAGGGGTCCCAGAACTGATCCCTGCAGAACACCACTGGACCCTTTCAGTGATCTAGCTCCCCTAAATTTCTGTGTAAGAGAATTCCTGACATTCACGACCATCTGTTTGAACAAAACATTCTCTGCTTCTACACCATGACCTATTGATATGAACAAAAGAGGGAACACATGGGATCAGTTTGAGAGACTGGCCCTGAACTCAAAGCAGTATTAGACTGAGGATGACATCAAGGAGCCTGAGAAAAATCTCACTTAATGAGAATCGATTGTAAGCTCTCTACTGTTTGGAGTTATTCACAGCACAAGGGAAGATGGTTATCACCGCTGGATATCAATCATCTCAGCCATGATACCCATTTGTCGGAGATCTTCAGGGTAGCTCCTTCAGCCCAGGCATCTCCAGTCGGTCATTATAGAATACCTACAGTGTGGAAGGAGCCCATTCAGCCCATTGAGTCCAAACTGAGCAGACGTGGGGATAGTCACAGAAGTTTACATCATGTTCAGAACAAGTTGTCCCTTCTCAGCTCTTGAAGTAGTCAGTGTCCATGTGAAACTAGAACTGGGCACCATTCAAGATCATGCTTTTAAAGCCTGGGTAACATTCATGTAACAGCAATGGCAGACACTGCACATTTCTCAACTAAATGGAGGTGCTCATTCAGCACCACAATCTGAGTTCACAAGAACATGGGGCAGTCATATAGCCCATCAAACTATTGGACAGGATGTGTGCTAGCTCATTCAATCCCTCCTGCCTATCACACAGGAAGAGAAGGAATCTGTTCACTCATACACGTCACTTACACGGGATCAGAAAGAGATCCTATCACACCCGGAGTCACATACAAAGGAACAGGAAGACGTCATTCAGTTTCTCAAGTCACTAATACAGGAACAGGAAGATGTCAGAAATGCTCCAACATCACAAACAAATGGAGCAGTGACTGAACAGATGGACTGTTCCAACCTGGTCCACATGGCTAATTACTCATACGACCTATGTGCTATTTAACATGGTTTTCTGGCAGTAGGAATGGCGCCAACTTTAGTAACCACTCTCCAAGATGTCTTCCATGTTCAAGAAAGCAGACCCATGGTCTCTGTGGAGGTCAGAAGCTGGTGTAGAATCGTTAACTCTTTCAAAATGAAGGTATTATGACTGCTGACAGGATTGTGTACAAAGTGACATTCAATACAGTGTCACACAGTAACTGCATTCAAGTGCCTAGAGTTCATTCAGAGCCTGTACCTTTCTGTCAATCGAAATGGGGACTCTGCAGAGGCATATAAATTTTTGGGAATCAAACATCCAATGAATAGTGTGGAAATCTGACCCTATTCAGCTGTTTGGTATGTAATGAGCATCCGTCTGTAACATCAAGTTTCAACTTCTTATCTCGCACAGCGCTACAAATTAAACACATGGATCCTGCACTCTCTCCTCATGGTACCATCATGCCAGGGTTTAGTCTGGTGAAACTCCTTTGCACTCCCTCTGTGACAAGGAGATCATTATTTATAAAACAGATCAAGTCTGTACACAATGCACCAAACACTCTCTCAACAAAACACTACCATTGGGAAAGATATACCAACTCTGTTGTTTCAATCATTTTGCATAAAGAGCCACATATCACTTACTTCCTGCAACGTTGGTGACTTATGACCAAGGTCATCCAGGTCCTTTTCAACAACAGCACTTCCCGATCTCTCACCATGGAAAAACAAACATAAATATGAATGAAGATGTTTGTTTACATCTGAATCATTTTTATACCTTGTGAACAGCTATTGCCAAAACACTGATCCAAATGATACCCAACAAACCTCCAGTCCAGAGGAAAATACTACTCCCTTCATTATCTCCAATATCCAATTTTTAATCCATATGGTATATATTTCACACCTACATACCCAAGGAATTTAACATTCCCCACTCAACTGTATTCAACTATGTCAAACGTCTGCTGAAATTTAGATACAATGGTGCTGACAGTTGAGCACCATTGACATTTCCCAATGGTGCTCAACTGTCGATGTCACAGCGGACAATGTCTACAAATTCCAGCAGGTTTATCAAAGATCATTTCCTTTTCCTGAATCTAGACCGACTCTTCCAAATCAGATCACTATTCTCCAAGTGTTAGTTGTCACATTCCTTATAAAAGGTTACAATATTTTTCTCAAGCTGACAACTACCTATTTAGTTTTCTGTTTGCCCTCTCCATCCTGTTTTAAATATTTCAGTTTACAATAGCTGCTTTCCAGTCTGCAGGATCCTTTCCAGAATCTAACCAGCTTTGCAAAATAATCAATAATTATTTCATTAGCTCTATCGCCACCTCCTCAATACTCTGGGATGCAGCTCAGCAGATTCAGTAACTCATGACACTTCAATTTAATTAGATTTTCAAAAAGCATACTCTTCATTAATTCTAATTTCCTGCAGTTTTTCATTTTCACTAATCTTCAGTTCCCTAATATTTCTGGAAATTAGTTTCTGTACCTTCCCCTGTGGAGATGGAACCAATGAATTCCTCTCAGCAGGCAGATGGCTTCTGTCAACTTGGGAATACATCAGAGGACTGCACTTCAGAGATGGTGGATGTATTACCCACTCCTGACTGGAAAGTTCCAGAATCAATCCAGTTCACTTCATGGTAAGAGTCAGTACAGTCCTGTGCCTGATGTGAGGCTACAGGTTATACTGAAGGAGAGGACACAGTTCAGTGACCACCTCATTTTTGAAACTAACTGGTTTGTCACTTTACACTTGGAATGGATCCAGCTTAGACAAATGTTCCTCGAAATCCCAGGGAGGAATGTGCAGCTCCCAGCCCCACCCTGTTTACACAGCTTCCCTTCTCTGTAGTCTCAGCTCCATTTGTTTACCGTGGACACAGATACACTGAAAATGCAGTGTCTGGAGTGGGGTCAAAAGGACCTCGGGCCGACCTGAATGAACGCAGCAACTGACAATAAAAACCTGAGAACACCATCCACAGAAACTGACATTCCAATGACAGCAGCAAGTCAGTTCCCCACACCCATGGCGCAACCATTCAGTGTTGAAAATGCCTCTGACTCCTCAGTTTCTCTTCCTAGCTGAGAAGGCTGTTGCATCTCTGCACAGTCCCACAGTAACAGTTCCACTTTCCAAAGAAGCAGTTGACAATATAACATTGTGTTTCTCGGTATCTCAGCACTAGTATTGCCGATGGAGTTGATCACCACACTCAGAGAGACACGGGGAACATTACTCAATTCAAGCAGGGACATCCTGAAATGGATGTGATATTCAGGAATATGGGTAAAGGGGAAATGTTCGAGTAAGCTCCCGTCCTACATTCCTTCCAGTCCATCATCAGCAATCCTTTTGTTTGCTTTTCCTTTCTCTTCCTCGCCATCTCTCTCTCTCTCTCTCGCTCTCTCTCTCTCTCTCTTTCTCTCTCCCTCTTGCTGGACATTCCTCCACCCATTCAACACAAACCTCCCATTCATCCTTCCAACCAACCCTGATTTGAATAATATTCTTAATTAGTTGCATTTAGTTTTGATATGTTCAATGAACTCTAAACGTTATCTGTTTTTCTCCAGTCCGGCAGACTGTCATACCTGCTGAGAATCTCCAACACTTCTTCAGACTCTGGAGAATGTTATGTCACATCTCCAGCATCCACATTTCCTTGGTAATGTCACCTTTAATGTTGTTGATTCCCGGGATGCCAGCATCACTGGCAAGGGCAGCATTTGTTGGCCATCAGTATCTGCCCTTGACCACGCAGACATTTGTGAAGGCAATATGGAGCCAATTACATTGTTGTGGGTCTGAAATCACACTTAGTCCAAACAGGGCAAAACTTTTCAGTTTCTTTAACAAAGATCAGCATTAAAATAAGGAAAAAAATCCTGATGGTTTATGGTTGCCATGAGGGAAATTAGGTTTCATTCCAACTTTTGACATTCGAATTTAAGTTTCGACATCGGCTGTGGGAGGGTTTCAAACAATGGTTTTAGAGTCATAACCTATGCCTCTGAATTACATGAGGAATTTGTGACAGAATGTTCATATATTTGTTAAATATAATTAACTGGAATATCAATAACCTTCACCATCGCTGATAGAATTGACAGAGTTAGGCTTACCAGGAACACCAATAATAGCGAGGATGGGATAGTACCCAGCTTGAATAATCATGAGTACGGCTTCTATCCGCAACTGTAACCTTGCCCAATCCCGAGAAAGCCAGTAAAGACCCGCAGATAAACTCCTGTCTATTGTTGGGACATTCCAGTCTAACGTTGTCAGATTAAAATCCATTGTTGGGATATTCCAGTCTAATGTTCTCAGACTCTGATCCATTGTTGGAACATTCTAATGTTTTCAGATTCTGATCTCTTCCACTCTCTCTAGCTGCTGATCCCAATCGTGTTGAGGATTACACTGCCCCAAATACTATGGCATAACAAATTGAAATAATCCCATAATTATGGACGAGGTAAAGCCTCTCGTGACCCAGTTAGATCCAGGAAGACTGATTACAATCACAGTCACTGAACAAACAGCTCCAGTTAACTCCTTTCACGATAACCCTGATATAACACAATAATACTTGGTGTGGGTGGGATGTTGACATCGCTGACTATTGGGTTAATGGCACATCTCCAGTTGTTAAAATAGAGGTGAGGGAGAGAGATGATGCTTTCCCTTCACAAGCTTGATGATTCTACTGTGTTTTGGCAATGTAGAAATTGCTAGAGTCCCGAGACCGTCTGTGTCTGATCACCAGGCCTGCTGCATCCTTTCGTTTGATTTATTTCTGTTTAATTTGACATTGAACATACCATAATTTAACTGCTTAGGTGGGGTTAGGCATTTTTGAGAGACTCCTACCGTGCCATAGACAGTGCAGATACATTCCATTCCTTGTGGTACTTGCAACCAAACAATGTTTGAATAAATTGTGCTTTGCTTAATTTGAATATCTCGAACAAGCAAATTGTATCTGAAACACAACACCTCACATTTAGCTTTAAAATATTAAAAAAACGTGTTCGGTCCAAGTCACGATCTCCATTTCCAATACAAGAGCGACAGATATTCACGTTTTACTTGGGTAATTACTTAATGGACAACATGTTGCAGAAGTATGGGGTTAAATAGCGGAATGGACCGAGCTGGAGGAGTGATAGTTATATCAGGAATTATATCGGACTCTCAATCCACCTCACAGATCATGCCCACACATGTATAAGCCCAGATGAGATATCTGTTCAACATTAAGCGTAAACCAGGCCAGTGTATTGCTTAACAATTCGTCCAGGATTGATCAATGTTCAGAGCTCACCAGTCCACTTCTTGTCCGTCCAACAGTGCATTGATATATAAACCTGCAGAGCACACAAGTGCATTGTTCCATAAACATGGACTAGGTTTCTTTCCAGCATGGGGAGCTCTGCAGTGAATAGCAATGAAGTTATCTGTTAATCTAGAGCAGTTACCTTTCCAGAATGTACAGCTGTCCACACCAACCACTGCATTGCTGAGTAACACTGTGTTAGATCATTGCTCTACGTGGGAAAACTTGCAGCCCATGTTGGAAGTGATAGGATGTGCAGCTCCCATCCATTTCCAGCTCCATATCTCCATTGTGCCAGGACAACGGTGTGCTATGGGCGTGAAACTCACTACCAGAAAGCGGCCATGAATCAACTGAAATGCCACCAAATGGGAGGAGCTTGGTAAAAGAACAGGGAGATTGAGAGATAATTTCAGAGAAGTATCTGATGGTAGGTTAAAAACGTGTAAAATGAAAACTACCGCATTGACTGACTATATACAAATTGTATATTTTTGACAAAACATAATGTATCTGCAAACACAAATCGGCAAATGCAAATTCAGACCAGATTTATGTGTGAGCGTGTGCATGTGTGTTTGCGTATACATGGATATGTGTGTTTGAGACCGAGGTGGAGTGTCTGCGTGAGGGGGAGAGAGACAGGGTGTGCCTGCGTGTAAGAGAGGGGAGTGTGTGTGTGTGTGTGTGTGTGTTGTGCATGTGAGAGAGGGGAGTGTGTTTGTGTGCAGGGTGGTGAGGGAGAGACTGCATGGGTGTATTTAAGGGAGAGAGTGTGAGGATGCATGTATCCTTGTTAAAACACAGACAGATTTGGCAGATTCACTTCCCCACACACACTCACACCATGGTTTCAGAGCTTCCCCTCTCTGCAGCCTCTGCTCCATTTGTTGTTCATGTTACAGACCCAGATGCTGTCACTACACTCCCGTTGCTCCATCCAGAGTTGGGTCACCACATCCTCAGGTCTCCCTGAACGTCTGAGGCAGCTCACAGCATAACCTCCAGCAAACCATCTGCAGCATCTCCAATAACGTTTCAGTAACAGGAGTCAGTCAGATGCCCTCAGCTACAAGTTAGACGCCTGGTCCTTTACAATAATACCCGAGGGGCCTCCTCATGTTACTGACCACAGGATCATCTGAGAGGGACAAACAGGCTTTCAGTGGACAGGCACAGACCAAGTGTCAAAGGCATGTCTCAAAGCTGCTAGACCCCACTACACAACATGGAACAACAGTCCCCCACATACCATTTCATTGTTTCTGAGCTTCACAATACCAATACTTGATACATTCGGGAGCCACAAAACAACACTAGGGGAAAGGTACAGGAAAACAAACAATGAATTAACTGATACCATGTTGTGAAAATATGGATAAGGAGACAGGGGAGTGGGAGTGATTGGAAAAGTGAGGCAATGGTGGGTCCAATCACAAGAATGGAAACATTCATTACAGCCAGATTATTGTAAAATTATTGCCAGATCAGTTGAAATGGTGCGTTACATCAAATTCTGAATCTGCCTCACAGAACCATCCCAGACACCATTAACTGGGACAAGGTACCAGCCAGAATGGAGAGCTGTGCAGACCATACAAGTGGACTACACTATAAACTCGAATATCTGCCTGGCATGGGGAGGCTGGCAAATCTTTGCCAGTATATTGCTACTATACGTGCACTGCATAAAAGTCTTGCACGGGAAATTTTGCAACCCATGCAGTGAGTGACAAATGTATGGTTCTGTATCTCCACTGCACCAGTATAAGGCGAGAGATTTTGTGTGTGTGTGTGTGTGTTGTGTGTGTGCACGCGCGTTTGTGTATGTGTGTGTGGGTGTGTGTGGGCGACAGTAGATATGACAATCGTTGTTTGAGAGAGGACAGACATGGAGGAAATCAGATTAAATGTGAACAACTGACAAAGGTTTGTGTAATTAACAGATAGAGACTGAGAACAGTATCATAGACAGAGGTGACAACGTGATTGTGAATATTAAAGGAAAGGCATTGCCAGAACCAAAAACAATATAAATCAATCCGTACAGGAATGCTGGGATTTGGGTCTGCGTTTAGATACAAGCCATGGAGTATCAGCCTCAGATTAGCTTTGGCAGGTTTGAAGCTGGGAGAGTCAGCAGCAGATTATTGGCTTCATTAAGACCGTATTTTATAGCTCAAAGTTAAAGTAGCAGATGGGATGAACCAGTGAAGTATATTCTGCAGGTGTTGGTAGTTAAAATTAGAAATGGTCAGGATATGGTGTCTGTAATCAGCTCATGGCTAAAAGGATCACCATAGTTGTGGCTCATCTGTTCCAGCCTCAGTTATTGACCAGGGGTGAGATGGAGTCAGAGGAAGGAAATGGAATTTGTATCCAGAACAGAAGATAGTGTCCTCCAACCTTTCAATATTCAAATAGCAAGGGCAGTGATACAATGAATCCTGGTTCATAGCTGAAACAGAGTAGTTCACCCCACAAGGTGCAGGGTCAGAACTAAAGAAGGAGAGAAAGATTGAAAGAAGTTCACTGTTGTTGTTCCTGGTGGTTTGGAGAGTGAATGTTTACAGAGTAGAGTAATTGAAAAAGAAGAGTAATGTAGTCGCACATTGTTAATACAAATAATAAATGGAAAGTGAAACTTACCAGGGACACCAACAATAGCCAGGATAGGATAATAAAAATATAGAATAATGTAAAGTGCATATTTGATCCTCGGTGATAATGGCCACCAATAATATGTAGAAAGAATTGAAACATAACCGGATAAACTCCTGTCCATTGTTGGAACATTCCAGTTTATTGTTTTCAGATTTTGATCCATTGTTGGAACATTCCAGTTTAATGTTCTCAGATTCTGATCTCTCCTCCCCTTCTCTCTGGAGCTGCTGATCCCTGTTAGTGCTGTCCGTGTTGCTCCCATTCGTACCATGGGATGACATATTGAACAGAGCTCATTTATCATTTAAAGATGGACACCCTCCACTGGGATAATTATAATTCACGGAGACTGACATTAATCACAATCACCAAACAAACACATTCAGTTAACCAATTTCATACATCATGTTACATATCACAATGAAAGAGAGAATCTACTCAGTTTGAATGCAATGGATAAGGTTTGCCGAGAGATCGATTATAAGTCTTTCAATCTTTTTAATCTTTCTTCCCTGTATGTGAGAGAATTGCCGGAGCACTGCTGGATTGTATATGTTTTGCCCTGTTTCTTTAGGGGACAGGGATAAAATAACATAGCAGCTGCAAAACATGTCTGGTGAGGAGGTTTCTAGATACTTTTCTGTAATGCTGCTTCCATATTGAAATGCAATGATATCAGGTCCTTGCATAACCTTGAGACATTCTTCAGAGCATTGACGCTGCTGCTCAGAAACATGGAAAAACAGGAGGCAGTCACTCAACTGCTCGAGACTGAGAAACAGGAACAGGAGGCAGTCATTCTACTGCTCGAGATTTGGACTCAGGAACATGAGGGAGTCATTCAACTGCTCGATACTGGGACACAGGAACAGGAGGCAGTCACTCAATTGCTCGATACTGGGACACAGGAACAGGAGGAAGTCACTCAATTGCTCTCGACTGGGACACAGGAACAGGAGGCAGTCGTTTAACTGCCCGAGACTGGGACACAGGAACAGGAGATAGTCACCCAACTGCTCGAGACTGGGACGGGGGAAATCAGGGGGCGAGTGAGGCCCCAGGATCATGTTACGCAGGAATACAAGGAGTTGACTCACGCCCCATCAGTATGGGTCACTGGGAGAGAAGGGGAATTGTCTTGTTACTGACAGAAATATCCGAATAAGTTACATGAGCGAGCCATTCAATCCTGCTCCAACATTCTTTTAGACCACGGCTGATCTGATTGTGATTTCCTCATTCCCCTCTCTGCAGCCTCTGCTCCATTCGTTGTTCATGTTGCAGACCCAGGTGCCCTAATCGCAGCCTCTATGACCCATCCAGAGTGGGTCAGCAAAGCGTCTGGTCTTCCTGAATGCCCCAGGGCAGCAGCTTAAAGCACAGCCTCCAGGAAACCATCCACAACATTTCCACAAATGTACCAAAACTAGAATTAAGTCAAATGACACTTAAATACAAATAGGAAGCCTGGTCAGAATCAGTAACAATTGAGGGGATTCCTCATGTTACTGAGCACACGATCAGCAGCGAGTGATTGACACAGGCCTTCAATGGATACGCACAGAGCAAGTTACAAAGATGTGCCTGAAAACTGCTGAAACCCCACTATCCAACATGGAGCACAGGGCAGGATACTGGGAAGTCAAAGAAAATGGAAGTTATGTATTTTGAACATTGTTTCTAAGCTTCTTAATGTTGGAAGCTGATGCTCTCGGGTGAGCAACATTCAAGGCAAGAGGAAGATATGGGACAGTTATTCAAATTAAAACTGGACAATTAAAATTGGATGTCAGGGTTTAAATACCAACAGTTTAAATAGCACTTAATGGGAGGGATTTGGGAAATAGACAGAGAGAGAGAGAGACTCTGATCCAGTGTTATGGGAGGATGTGTTCACAGGTTTCAGGATGCTGAAGTGAAGACATTACGATAGCATCTCACAACATTAACTGGTATTTCCGGGAATGAATAATTAATGGGATATTAGAGTGAGGTCAGAGAGAATCATAGAGTCATGGAGATATGCAGCACGGAAACAGACCCTTGAGTCTAACTTGTCAATGCCGATCAGATATCCCAAATTAAACAAGTCCTATTTGCTCAACATTTGGCCCATATCAATGTAAACCCTTCCTCTTCATGTACCCATTCAGATGTAATTTAAATGTTGTAAGTGTAACAGCCTCCACCACCTCCACTGGCAGCTAATTCCACACATGCACCACCTCTGTTGGAAAAAGTTGCTCCTTAGGTCATTTGTAAATCTTACCCCTCTCACTGGAAATCCATGCCCTCTAGTTTTGGGGAAAAGACCTTGGCGATTCATCCTATACATGCCTCTCACGCTCCAGGATAAATCACCCCAACCTACTCACCCTCTCCCTATAGCTCAAATCCTGGCAAAATCCTTGTAAATCTTTTCTGACTCCCTTCAAGATTCACAATATCTTTCCGATAGGAGGGAAATGAGAATTGAATGCAGTACTGCAAATGTGGCCAAACTAGGTGCTGTACAGCAGCAACATGACCTCTCAACTCATACAGTCAAAGCACTGGTCAGTAAAGGTAAGCATACGAAATACCTTCTCCACTATCCTAACTACCTGCGATTCTACTTTCAATGAACAATGAACCTGGATTCCAAGGTCTCTTTGATCAGGAACACCCCTCAGGACCTTACCATTAAGTGCATATGTCCTTTCCTGATTTGCATTTCCAAAATGCATCACCTCACATTTACCTAGATTAAACACCATTTGCCACGCCTCAGCCCATCAGCCCATCTGATCAAGGTCCCATTTTACTCTGAAGAAAACCTTCTTTGCTATCCACTAAACCATCAATTTTGATGTTATCTGCAAACTTACCAACTATAGCTGCTAAGTTCGCATCCAAGTGATTTATATAAATCGTGAAATGTAGTAGATCCAGCACTGATCTTTGTAGAACACCTTGGTCACAGATCTCCGTTGGAAAAGCATCCTTTCACCACCACCCTCTGTCTCCTAACTTCGAGCCAATTTTGTATCCATATGGCTAGTTCTCCCTGTATTCCATGTGAACTAAACTTGTTAACCAGTCTGCCATGTGGAAAATTGTCAAATGTCTGACCGAAGTCCATATTGACAAGGTGCACATCTCAGCCTCAATGAATCCTCTTCGTCAATTCTTCAAAAAAAAACTCAGTCAGTTTAGTGAGAGACGATTCCCCAAGCTTCAAGCCATGTTGCCTATCCCTTATCAGTCCTTACCATTCAAAATACATGCAAACCTTGTGCCTCATAATCCTCACCAACAATTTGCCCTCCACTGACAGTTTTTCCTTACCATCCTTCTTAAATGGTTTTAGTAATTGCACCAAGTTAGCAAATCTCATATTTTCCGGTCCCTCACCTGTGACAATTGACAATGCGAATATCTCAGCAAGGGGCCCAGCAATCACTTCTCTCGCTCCCAAAGAGTTCTAGGGTACACCTGATCCGGTCCTGGGGATTTTCCCACTTTTACAGGCTTTACGAAGTCTAGCATCTCCTCCTCTGTCATGCAGACACTTTTCACGATACCACTGTTATTTGCATATCCTTCTGCACAGTCAAAATGCTTGTTCAGTGTCGCCTCCATCTCCTGTGGTTTCGCACATTGGCAGCTTTGCTAATCTTAAAGTGGCCCAGAACTCTTTGGAGTTATTCTTTTCTCCTTAATGTATGGGTAGAGTACATTTGGATTCTCCTTAACCCTATTTGCCAAGACTATCTCATGTCCCCATCATGGCCTCCTTATTTCCCGCTTAAGTATATTCCGACTGGCTTTAGTCTCACTGGACATTGACTTTAAATATGGAATTAAGAGGCTAATGATGATGATAAATACATTTTTGATTTTTGAAAAACTCAACTGATGTGCTTGAAGTAAGTAAACTGTCATCCTCACCTGTCCTTGGTTACATGTGACTCCAGACCGACAATAATGTGTTTGACTCTTAACTGCCCTCTAGGCAATTAGTGATCGGCAATAAATGCAGGCCCAACCAGCGATACCCTCATCCCGTGAATGAATCCTGAAAAAAATCCTTGATTCCTACTCTCTCTACCTGACATATGTTTCCCTCTTATCTGTGACCAGACCCTCAATTTCTCCAGTCCTCCAGCATTCCTTACACTTACCAGCCTTACACTTCAACCTAACAGGGACATACTGTCTCTGGGCTCTTGACATCTCATTTTTGAAGGCTTTCCTCTTCTCTGTTGGCCCCTGATTTGTGAATATCTGTCCCAATCCAGTTTGGAAGTTCTTGCTGATATCATCAAAATTGACCTTCCTCCAATTTTGAACATAATCTTTTAGACCCGGTTCATTCTTTTCCATTCTATTTTAAAACTATTCGAATTATGATTATTTGTCCGAACGTGCTTCCCAACTGATACCTCAGTCACCTTACCTGCCTTATTTCCCAAGCGTAGTTCATGTTTAGCTCATTCTCTGTGATAGAGAGTATTGGATAAGCAAATTCAGCTTTGTTATCATGAGTGGGGTCAGCAGTGTATTCGACTCGTTGGATTGAATCTGACAATAATTCATCTCCTAGCCATTTTCACTGAGTGTGACAGAGGGATCGACTGCACAAAGCCGAGCTAGTTTCCTGATGCTATCTTATCAAACTTTTCTCATTAACCCCTACCCCATGGTTTCCCTCTCATTCAATGCCAGCCAGATTCTCCCACCCATCATGTCTGGAGGTACTCACGATCGCCCAGATACCCCTGGATATTCCGTGACCCCTGGCACTGGTGCCACCTTTAAAAGGCCAATGGTCACACGGTTGAGCTTTCACAGTTTGGAGCTGCCCTGCACAGTTTACCCTGAGCATGGCAATTAAGGGGCAATTACATCACGGTTTGTCGACAGGGGCACGGAGATCCTGGGGGATGGGCTAGTACAGAGCGGGACCATTCTCTTCCCAGAGGGGGCCACACCACCAGACCCACCGAGCATGGCCTGAGCTCCCCACCCAGCTCAGTGCGGTATCTGCGGTCTGAAGAAATGTCCAGCAACACAGGACAAACATCAATAACCTTCCCCGCTCTGTCAGGATAAGGGTCACCCTATTCTCTCTGCTCCCTCACACTCACTGTATATCTGTTGCAGCAGTGAACCAGAACAAGGCTCATGCTTCGCCACTCTCACTGCTGCATGCAGCACCTTCCCCCGCCTCTCTCTCTCTCTCTCTCTCTCTCTCATCTCCTCTCCATTATTCCTCCCCCGACACTAATAACACTGCATAGATACAACACTATAGACTGACTCCCTCCAGACACCTCACCATTTCTCCCCCCACCTACACCAGCACTAACAACAGCGCCACCCACTCCTACCCTCCCTCCCTCCCCTTCTCCCATTCCAGGAGAAACAGCCTGGAATAGGACACAATGGGCCTCGCCAGGTGATGGAGTGTCCGATATCCATTCCCTCCCCCCTCCCTCCGCCATGTGAGGAGGACCATGGCATGAACCGGAGAGGACTGGGATGTCTCGTGTGGAAATTCTGAAACATCCACAACCCATCAACCGAGTAAGGAGCAATGTTCAGTGAAGGGAAATTCTCACTTTAACCCACTGGCAGCTCCGTTTCCCCCCGGCACAACTTAGAAGCCGTGGCCCTGATACCATCTCCCTTTTGTGTTGAGCTGGTACAAATGGAATCCCCACGGTTTCTGTGGGCATGATGGTGGGCTCACATCACATCGTCACCACCACCTCCCAGGAAGCTAGCACGGAGACTCCTTCCTCCTGTAAACAGCTCAGATACTGACACTAATTTGTGAAATTTAACGCTACCCCCACTTGTCCTGATGTCTTTGATAATCTGTGCTCATACATCCAGCACCCTTTGCTTTTGCACCTCCTTTATAACAGTGCAGCCTGTTTAATGTTACCTTTCAATGTCCTTCCTACCAAAGAGCATCACCTCATACTGTTCTGCATCTGCCACACACCTGAACCCGACACCAAAATATAACTTTCCTGTTGGAGTTCCACGCCGTCCTCAAAAAAACTTTACAATTCTTCCAGTTTTGATATCTGGAAAGACTAAAATTGTCCTACAATCATACTCCACAGAAATACTGACACACACCAGATAGAACGATTGAAATGTTGACAAGGACACCGTGGAGTGAGAGAAATATCGACACTCTCCATGTCTGTGTTAGTGTCAATGAATAGTGAGTGCCTCTATGTGTGTGTATTCGTGTGTGTATCTGTGTGTGGCAAGTCTGGCAGTCTCTGTGGTGCTTAAAGTGATGTAATGTCCCCTGACACGAGTTCTGAGTAAGGGTCACTCGATCCAAAACGTCAATTTTCATTTCTGTCCAAAGATGCTTCCAGAGCTGCTGGGCTTTCTGTTGTTGTCAATCACTGTTGCAATCCCAACCCCAACCCCCACCTCCCATCTTCCATCTCCCACATCCCACCTCCCACGCCACTGTAATCGTGGTGGTAAAGTGTGCAAACCATCAGGAATTCAGTTTGGGAGGGAGAGAGAGGGCAGTAGTTCACAGCACAATCCAATCTAAATTCTGATTGCACCAAAAACACACACACACACACACACACACCTGGAAACGGTTTGTCACTGGGTAGTATTTCCAACACACAGTGTACTCATTAAAGCAGATTTCCATTGCAATCATATCCAAGCAAATCCGAGTGAGCCACATTGCAAGGCGATGAGATTAATTTTAATGCACTTCCTGTAACTTGCAATTTTTAATGTCTTACTCTTACAAGTAACCTTATATGTGAGAAAGAATTGGAAAGACCTAAACCAGGCTAGCAGAGTGTGGGATTGGATCACTTTAAAGTAAAGAGGGAAAGGGAGAGGAAGGGAGAGCGGTTTTGACCCCGTCTCAGTGATTCACCCCAAAAACAAGAAGAGTTCCCATTGCACAGAGACGCCGAGACAGAGATCCACACACTAATGCAGGAACACATGTAACAAGCACAGAGAGATAGACATGCACACAGTGGTACATAGCGATATATGTAGACACATGGGAATAGACAACCACAAACCGAAACATGCAGATACATACCTGAACATGCAAACACACGTAGACTCACCGAGTTAAACAGGATATTTGCAAACAGACCTATTGGCCCATACAGTCCATGCTGGCAATAATTCCAAACTAAACCAGTCTCATCTGCCTGCGCTTGGTCCAGATTTGTCCAAACATTCGCTTATTCCTGTACTTAATCAAATGCATTTTAAATGAAGTAACGTTACCCACAATCCATCACTTCCTCAGGAAGTTCACTCCCTACATGAACCACATGCTGTGTAAAAAAAAATCTCATGGGTCCTGATCAGGTGGACCCAATAATTCTATAGGAAGCTGTGGAAGTGATTGCAGGGCCCCTTGCTGAGATTTTTTTTATCATGAACACCTACAGGTGAAAAGCTGGAATTCATGAGTTTGACTAAAGTTGTGCTATTAAACAAAACGGAAAGGAAGAGCTAGGGAACTATAGGTTGGTGAGCCTGATATCAGTGGTCGGCTCGTTGTTGGAGGGAATCATGAGGTAGAGGATTTATATGCATTTGGAAAGACACATTAGGTATAGGCAAATGTGTGGACTGTAAATGCTGGAGATGAGAGTCGAGATTAGAGTGGTGCTGGAAAAGCACAGCAGGCCAGGCAGCATCTGGGGAGCAGGAAAATAGACATTTTGGGCAAAAATGCTTTATCAGGATAGGCAAATTGGGTTGTGCCTGGAAAATCATGTCTCACTAACTTGATTGTTTTTTTGTTGAGAAGTAACGGAGAGGATTGATGAAGGCTGAACGCTGGATGTGATCTATATAGACTTCAGTTAGGCATTCGACAAGGTTCTGTATGGGAGACTGGTTAGCAAGATTCGGTCACATGGAATACAGGAGGAATTAACCAGTTGGATACAGAACTGGCTTAAAAGTCGAGGACAGCGGGTTGTGGTGGAGAGTTGTTTTTCAGACTGGATGCCTGTGACCAGTGGAGTGCCACAAGGATCGGTGCTGGTTCTGTTACTTTTCATCATGTATATACATGATTTGGATATGAACATAGGAGGTATATTTCGTAAGTTTGCAGATGACACCAAAATTGGAGGTATAATAGCCAACAAATAAGGTTACCTTAGATTACGGCAGGATCTTGATCAGATTGGCCAATGGACCGAGGAGTGGCAGACAGCGTTTAACTTAGATAAATGTGAGATGCTGCATATGGGAAAGGCAAATGAGGTCAGGATTTAATTTACTTAATGGTAAAGTAATGGGGAGTGTTGCTGAACAGTGACCTCAGCGTACAAGTTTATAGTTCCTTGAAAGTGGATTTGCAGGTAGATATAATAGTGAAGAAAATATTTGGTATGTTATTGGTCAGTGCATTTTGTATATGAGTTATGAGACTGGATTACGTATGTACAGTACATTGGTTAGACCACTTTTCGAATACTGTATGCAATTCTGATTTCCCTGCTGTCGGAAGGATATTGTGAAACTTGAAAGGGTTCAGAAAGGGTTTAAAAGGATGTTGCCAGGATTGCAGGTTTTGAGCTACAGGGAGAGGCTGAATAGGCTGAGGCTGTTTTCCCTGGAGCATCAGAGGATGAGGGCTGACGTTAGAGGTTATTAAAATCATGGGTGCAGTGGTTAGAGTGAATAGCCAAGGCCTTTTCCCAAGGGTAATGCAGTCGAAAACTAGATGGCAAATATTTAAGGTGGGATGGGAACGACATAAAAGGGATCCAGTGGGCAAAATCCTCATGTAAAGGGCCGTTGTGTGCAACGAGTACCAGAAGAAGGTGTGGAGGCTGGCACAGTTACAACATTTAAAAGGCATCTCGATGGGCAGATGATGGGAAGGTTTCAGATGGAAATGGGGAAAATGCTGGAAAATGGGAGGAGATTAATTTTGGCTATCTGGTCTGCATGGACGCGTTGGACCAAAGGGTCTATTTCCATGCTATACAGCACTATGACGCTATGTCTTTTTATAAACGTGCTCCTCTTATCTTAAAACAATCCCCTACTCGAGGGAAAAGACACCTACCATTCAACATTATCGATACCCCTCATGATATTATAAACCTCTATAAGGTTACCTCTCAGCCTCCTATGCTCAAGTCGATAATGTCCGAGTCTATCAAACCTGTCCGTATAACTCAAACACTCCATTCCCAGCAACATCCTGATAAATATCATCTGAACTCTCCCGATCTTGATAATATCCTTTATATAACAGGGCGACCAGAACTGTACACAGTCCTCCAGGACATGCCTCGCGAATGTCCTATGCAACCTGAGCATACCGTCCCAACTCCTGTGCTCAAAGGACTGTCCATTGCTATTTGTCACGTATATAAATGGTTTGGATATGAACATAGGAGATATAGTTAGCAAATTTGCAGGTGACACCAAAAGTGGAGGTGTAGTGGACAATGATGAAGGTTTTCTCAGAGAAAAATGGGATCTTGATCAGATGGGCCAATGGATTGAGGAGTGGCAGATGGAGATATATTTAGATGAATGAGAGGTGCTGCATTTTGGAAAAGCAAATCAGAGCAGGACACATACACTTCATGGTAAAGTCCCGGGGAATGTTGCTGAACAAAGAGACCTTGGAGTACAGGTTCATAGTTCCTTGAAAGTCGAGTCGCAGGTAGATAGGATATTGAAGGTGTTTGGCATGCTTTCCTTTATTGTACTGAGTACAAGATTTGGGAGATCATGTTGTGGCTGTAAAGGACATTGGTTAGGCCACTTTTGGATTATTGGGTGCAATTCTGGTCTCATTCGTATAGGAAAGATGTTGTGAAATTTGGAAGGGTTCAGAAAATATTTACAAGGATGCTGCCAGGGCTGGAGGATTTGAGCTTCAGGGAGAGCCTAAATAGGCTGGGGCTGTTTTCTCTTAATCATTGGAGGCTGAGGGGTGAATTACAGCCGTTCATAAAATCATGAGAGGCATGCATATGGTCAATAGGGAATGTATTTTCCCTGAGTTGGGCGAGTCCAAAACTAGACGACATCGGTTTAGGGTGAGAGAGGAAAGACTTGAAAGGAATCTCAGGAGCAATTCTTTTTGCACTGAGGGTGATGCGCGTATGGAATGAGTTGCCAGAGGAAATAATGGAGGCTGGTCAAATTAAATTATCGTATTTTAAAGGCGTGCGGATGAGAATATGAATAGGAGGGCGTCAGAGGGATATGGGTAACGCGTTGGAAAATTTAACGAGATTAGGTTAAGATATCTGGTTGACATGGACGAGTTGGACCAGAGGGTCTGTTTCCACGCAGTCCCTCTCTATGACTCTATGTCTCTATTATGAAGGCCAGCAAGCGAAACACCTTCATAACCACCCTGTCTACACATGATGCAAACCTCAAAGAATTATGGCTGAAACCCTAGGTCGTTCTGTTCTACAACACTACCATTGGCTCAACTTTTCATTGTATATGAAAAGTACACTACCTTGCATTTATCAACATTAAACTCCATCTGCCATTCTTCATCCCAGTGAGTGATAGTACTGGGGAAGAAAGGATGGAAAGTAATCAGCTGTCTTGTATCATTTAATGGTTTTAGGAAGTGAACAGTCACACATTAGAGGTGGGAAACAGTGATCGGTGTTTGAGGTCAGAAAGTATGCGCTCTCTTTGTCTCTGATGGTCAGTATTGATATCTATTCGAGATCCTTCATAGTGCAGTGTGTGCCTGCAGGATTTCATTCCCTCATATTGCTGACTACAGACAATAGCCATTTAATCAGGAAATAATAGTCAAGTATTTAAAGATGTTCATAGTTTATCTCGAAGGCAGAGCACATAAACTCGACATCCTACAATTGAGGCAAGTACCTTGCATTTTTTAAACAACCTTATTAGTCTAACTGTGTTATTCATTAAAGTGAACCAGATTTTGATGAATCCATACGAACTGAAAGCTGTCACTTAAAATTTAAACTTTGGGCCTGGTTTAGGATTTGTGTAGTCGGTAGTGTCCCTACCTCTGATGCAGAGCCCTGGATTCTATTTCAATTCCTGAACTTGTCTGAACGTGTCCCTGGCTCGAGACCAGACAGTCTGGATTCAGGTGTAGAGGCGTGTCACAGCATGTCAGAACAGGCTGATGAACAAACACACAGGAGAATAATGTGGGAAGTTAAGGGACTGTTGTAGAGTGGTGGTAGGGTCCCTAACTCTGGCTGCAAAGCTTTAGCTTCAAATCCTACTAGAGATGTTTTATAATATGTTTGAACACGTTGACTAAAATGAGTTTAGAATTGTGATTTGATCGAGATGGACGAGGTTTCAGTATTGATTTCAGAATTTAAGTCCCGGATGACTGAATGCACAAGCCCTGGGTTGGAGTCACATTTGGACCTTCTAGAAGTTTATAAATTCATGTAGGGCATGGATAGTGTGAGTAGTCAAAATCTTTTCCCCACGTTTGGAAGTCCAAAATTAGAAGGCATAGATTTAATGTGAGAGGGGAAAGATTTTAAAGGGAGCTCAAGGGCAACTTTTTCACTCAGAAATTGGAGTGTGTGTATGATGTACTGCCGGAGGAAGTGGTGGAGGTTTGTATAATTACAACATTTAAACAGCACCCAGATGGGTATATTAATAGGAAGGATTTAGAAGGATATGGGCAAATTGCTTGTAAATATATCTGATTCCCTACAGTGTAGAAACAGGCCCTTTTGCCCAACAAGTCCACACCAACGCTCTGAAGAGTTACTCACCCAGAACCATCTACCCACATTTACCCCTGACTAATGCTACTATCACTATGTGCAACTTAGCGTAGCCAATTCACCCAATCTGCATATCTTTTGACTGTGGGAGGAAACCAACGCAGACACTGGGAGAATGTGCAGACTCCACACAGTCAGTCACCTTGTAGTATGAGGCAGCAGTGCTAAGCACTGAGCCATTGCTCCAATCCAAATAGGGCACGATTAGTTTAGGAAATCAGGTTGCATGGACGAGTTGGTCAAAAGTGTTTGCTTCTGCGCTGTATTACTCTAAGATTCGTTAAGCCATTTCATCAAGGTCCCTGTGTCATCTTCACTGTCCACTATATAGCCAATCTTGGTTTCATCCACGATCTTTCTAACCACGCCTTCCATAATTCTCATCTGAATCATTTGCATAATTGACAAACAAAAATGGATTGAGCACAAGTCCCTGTGGAACACCACTGTGCAGTGTCACAAAGCTGGTCCCTTTTCTCAAAGATACTGTGACCTTGATTTTTTTTAAGAGGGGTCGTAAGTAGCTCCCACCTCCAAGCTGACTGGTTTGGTCCAGGGATTAAACGGTTTTGTGATTAAAGGTATAATGAAAGGGGAGTGGTGAGCTCTCTCGGTGAGCTGTTCAGTACCAGTTTGGAGTTCAGCTGTGTGGTCAGGCTCTCTCTCTCTCTCCCTCCTTCTGCCCTTCTAACTTCAACCAGTAAGCATATGTTCCATTTTTTACAGTTTTTAAGGGGGGGGGGGGGAGGTGTTGCTTATTGGGACTGTTGTGTACATTCAGAACACCTAATTAAGTCTACTTCTGTAGGGGTTCTTTATTCTGTTCTTTTTGTTTCATTGTGTAATTTTGTAAATTAGTTTTTTGCCTATTTTCAAAACCTGATAGTCAACATAGCTAGGTTACTCTGGGTAATTTTCACTGTGCACTTACTGAAACAAATTGCAAAGTTATGGTCTCCGCTGCCGACTTAAGAATGTTTTGACTGAGCTGACCTAGTCCATAGCAGCAGGCCTCCAGTCTGAGAAACAACCATCCTCAATAATGCTGTCTCCTGCTATTAGGCAAACACACACACACGTACATTACCCACACGCGCACACACACACAGACACACACATAGAGACACACACAGGTAGACAGACACACACTCAGACACATGCACAGAGACACACATACGCGCACAGACACACATACAAAGATGCACACACACACAAAGTCACACAGCCACATGCACACGCACAGACACACACAGAGACAACACATGCTCACAGACACATACGGACACACAAAGAGAGACACACACGGGCATATATACACACACATAGACACATTAACGACTATAGGATATAACGAGATATGTTATGCTTAAAGATGGGATCAAAGCTTGTTGTGAAAAGGCAGAAGAATGGGCTTGAAAAACATGACAGCCATAATCAATCGCTCAGTAGACTGGATGGGCTAAATTGCCTTTTTTCTGTTCTAATGTTTTACAGTGTATGGTACATGCATTTGTCTGTGTTTGTGCATATATTGTATGTGCATGTTCTGTGTGTATGTATCCGTGCTTATGTGTCTGTGTTTTTGTGTGTTTGAGTGTGTCTGTGTGTACATGTCTATGTGCGTGTTTGAGTGTGTCTGTGTGTGCATGTCTATGCATGTATTTCAGTATGGCTGTGTCTGTGTGTGTGTGTGTGTGTGTGTGTGTGTGCGTGTGTGTGTGTGTATATGTGTGTGTGTCTGTGTATGTTTGGGCTCCTCAGTATTTTTAGAAATGGAAATATTAATGTACATTTTTGTAATTTCTATTCTGTTTGACATTCACCTTTCCATCATAGTTTGAGGAACTTTGCTTTATCATGAATTTGTTATTTTAACAAATGAAGGAAATCAACCTGACCTCTTCCGAGGCTGACCCTGACCCAGTATGAGACCTAGATCATTGACCATATCCTTAGCCTGGTTGCACCGATAATTTGCTGTGACCAATGGAGGAGAGCTGTAGAAAAGAAAACCGTTACACAACAACCCAAGGAACTCTGGAGCAGTGAGCCTGACATCAGTGGTTGGTGAGTTGTTGGAGGAGATTCTGAGGGATAGCCAACTGCATGCATTTTCAAAGGCAAGGATTGATTGGTGATAGTCACCGCGGCTTTTTGCATGAAAAATCGTCTCGCACTAATTTGACTGAGTTCGTTAAAGAGGTGACAAAGCAGATTAATGAAGCCAGTGTTGTAGGTGGTTTCCATACAGACTAGGACAAATTGTTCAACAAGATTCTGCATATTAGGCAAGTTAGTAAGGTTTGGTCACATGGGAACCAGCGCACCCAAGCCAATTGAATACAAAATTAGATTGAAGGGAGGAGACAGAGGTTGGTAGAGGATTGCTTTTCAGAGTGGAGGCCTGTTTTAAGGTACGACAAGAAATATTTTAGATGGAACTTAGACACAATGTTTTCCTACAGAGGGAGGTGTTCATATGGAATTATCTGTCGAGGAAGTGGTGGAGTCTGGCATCTTGATGGGTATCTGAATAAGGAGGTTTAGAGGAATATGAGCAAAATGCTGTCAAATCAGACTCGATCATAATGGGAAGTCTGGTCAGCACTTAGACATTTGCATGCTATCTGACTATACGAGGGATGTGCATAAATTCTAAACAGGCATTTCAAGTGGAAGTTCTCTTCCCCAAATGTTTGAGATGTCTATTTGTTTACATTTATTGAATGTTGAGTTAAGTAAATATTGGACAGAGAAGTGCGTCTTCGATAATGGCACACAGAGAGGAAAGTGAAGCTGAGACCACAACCTGATCAGCCACAATCTTCATCCCTGGTAGAGAATGCTCAAAGTTTCTAATGACCCACTCCTGCTCCTCAGTTCCATGATTCTGTGTTCCATTCAGCCCATCAAACCTGCTAGGCAGGAGCATTTAGATGCTGCTTACTCCTATCACCTGGTGCACAGACACAGAGGAGACCATTCAGCCCCTCAAAACTGTCAAACACAGTTTGGGCTAGTTTGGAAAGTGTAATTAGAAAACCCAGGTTGGGGTGTGAAAGAGGCTCCTCATCACTCCGTACTGAGAACATAGAACCTTAAAAAGCCTTAAAAAGTGTGAAGCAATTTATTTGGAAGATTGCATTTGCTTAAAGAATACAGGGCTAAAGGCAGAATTCTTGGCAGTATGGAGTGACAGAGGGATCTTGGGGTCATTTTTCAAACATAGAACATAGAAAAATACAGTGCAGAATAGGCCCTTTGGCCCTCGATGTTGCGCCGATCCAAGCCCACCTTCCAAGCCCACGATCCAAGCTTCCCCTTTCTGCAATTTGTGCTTCATTTATTGGTCAAATTGTAGACCCAGTTTCACTGTGAGTACAGCCCCATTCCTCACCCATAGATGGTACAGAAAATCAGGCAATATTCAATAACAGAGTTTCAAGGAAAATAATAGCCTCTACTTTCAAATAGCAGAACGTGAGAACATCACAAACAGGAGTATGTCATTCATCCACACCATCCACACACACCGACAACCCCCACCACCCCACACCCGCAAGCCTGTCTTGCCCCACAATAATATCATAAGGTCTAAAATCCTCTTTCATGTCCAATTCTTCACAGCCATCAACTCTGACTGGTTATAAAGCACTCCATGCCCTCACACCGCGACCTGTTGATATGAGCAAAAAATGTGAACACAAGGGCCCAGGGAAGAGTGTCTGGCCCTGACATCAAGGCAGCGTTTAACTGAGGTCAGTCTCAAGGAGCCTGAGCAGGATTGCACTTAATGGCAATGAGTTGTAAACACCCCTGGTTAGAGTGATTTAAAGCATAAAGCACAATGATTGTGCTTTGTGTACATAAATCCATGCAGTCCTGGTCATGTCTGCAAAAGATCCTCAAGGACGCTTCCTCAGCACAAATAGCTTCAGCTGTTTCACAAATGTCTTGTCCACAGCATTAGATTACAAAGTCTGTGTGTGTGTGTGCGTGTGTGTGTGTGTGTGTTGGGGGTGGGGTGTGGGATGGTTACAGAAAATCATGCAATATTCAGAAAACAAGACGCCTTCAGCTCCTGAACCAGTCTGTGTGCATGTGCAGCAAGACCTGGACAACATTCAGGTTTGTTCTGTTGAAGTGTTGGTAACATTCATGTAACAGTACTGCTGGACACATGGAACAGAATGCTGGCCTTGTTAATGAAACGCACCTCACAAGAACAACTGATAGGAATCTGAAGTATTAAAGTTAACCATTCGACCCAATCTGATTTCTAAAGCAGTTTCAAGCGAGACTTTCCCTTTGTCCTATGCTCCTGACCTCTTGACAACATCATGAACCTTTCCTGAGTGCTTTTCCAGTGCTGTCTAAAAGTCACATATGGAAAGCTGTGCACAATAATCTGAAAGGAAACGTCGTCATGCTCATGAGAACCCTGTCATATTTTTTTCGGTATCTAAAGACAACAGAAATGTAGAAGCTAGCATCAAGGGTAAGGAATCAAAACAGCTCCATCATGTGATAAGATCGTGGATGATCTGATTGTGCCTCAATCACACATTCCTCCTTTGCCCTGACAATGTTGGTGCGTCACTCTTAGTCAAAAATCTGCCTGCCTCTGTTTGAAGAATATTTAATGTCTTATTCCCCAATGCTATCTGGGAAGAGAATTGTACAAAGACACAACACTCTGAGAGGATGACACCAAATCGCCATCTTCTTAAAATAGTCATTTTTCAGTTTTATAGGCCATCCACTCATGGTAATCTCTCACAGAAGCTGAAATATTGTTTTAGAATTCAACTTGAAAAGACTACTTGGAATATTCTGAGGTTAAACAAGATCACATGTTGTTCACCTAAAGCCAAGCTGATCCAGAGCCAGTCATTTCAAGATTTCCTCTTGCAATAAATGCTCCTCACAAGAGACAACTGCGTGTATCTTCTCTGGACAGCATTTCATATATTTCATATCACTGAGGCCATCGCTCTCTCGATGTGTTTACACCGCTACATTGTAAATCTGTAGAAAATCGACCCTACTTTTAAATGTATTCTGTTTCAGAAAGTTTCAACATTTGTTTCAGCTCCCTAAAAATTTGATGTGCACGTAAAGTTTTTATTTTGTAATCCAGGTGCCTGTTTCCTCCATGCCTAAAGCCAATCTCTCCACTGAAATAATACACTACGCTTCCATTCAACTCACCAATATCTTTTAGCGCTGATGGATTTTTCCTACTATGTTCCATACACCAGTATTTGACTGTTCACTTGACCCACCTTAATCTCCTATAGACTCATATCTTCATATCTTCCTTCTCGAACAGTTTCAAGTTTGGATTCTTCCGTAATACAGACAGAATATTTGGCCAAAGAAATTCACTGTGGCCATATTGCAAAGTAATTGACAATGAAATATTATTACACCATGTCTAAACTATAAATTTGAGACAATGCTAAAGTGTTTTGCAGTCGCATCACTCAGTTCCATTACTTAAAATAGAGTCAGATGGTGGGGAATGTGTGGGGGTAGAATTGAGGAACCGTAAAGTTGAAAAACCGTAGTTGGAGTTATATACAGGTCTACAAATCGTAATCAGAAGCTGGGGCACATGATAGACGAGGAGATAGAAACAATATGTAGGAAAGGCAAAGTTACAGTGACTGCAGGGATTTCAATAGGCAGATGGACTGGGAAAATCAGTTGTAGTGGTTTGCAAGGAAAAGAATTTGTGGAATGTCTACGAGATGGCTTTTTGGAGCAGCTTATGGCGAAGGCAATGAGGGAACGGGCAATACTAGATTTAGAGCTGTGCAGTGAAGTAGACTTGATAAGGAAGCTTAAGGTGCAGGAACCTTCGGAGGCAGTAATCATAATATGATTGAACATACTCTTCAATTTGAGAGGGAGAAAGTAGAATCGGACTTAATATTCCAGCTGAATAAAGGCACCTTCAAAGACACAAGGGAGGAGCCGGGTAGAATTGACGGGCAGAGGAGCCGAGCAGGAATGACAGTGGAACAATAATGGCGTGAGTTTTTTGGAGCAATTTAGGAGTCAAAGCAGAGATTTATCCCGAGGTAAAAGATGCATTGTACAGCAAGGATGAGGCAACCATGGATGAGTGGGACGGTCATGGCTAGGGTAAACGAAAAATAGAAAGCAGATAACATAGCAAAAGGCAGTGGGAAACCAGAAGATTTGGAACCTTTCAAAGAATAACAGATGGCAACAAGAAATAAGGACCGACAAGATTAAATACGAGGTTAAGCTATCCAGCGATATAAAGGTCAACTGTAAGAGTTTCTTTCGATATATAAAGGGCAAAAGAGAAGCAGAAGTGGATATTTGGGCACTGAAAAATGACGCTGGAGAGAGAGTTGTGTGGAATAAATAATAGATGAGAAACTGAATAACGATTAAAAGAGTTGGCAAAGAAGTGGTAGATGGAGTACAACTTGGGAAAGTGCGAGGTGATGCACATTAGTAGGATCAAGACAGGCATGGACTACTTCATAAGTGGAGAGAAAAATCAGAAGGCTGAAGTGCAAAGAGAGTTGCGAGTTCCAGACCAGGATTGTCTTTAGATAAACTTGCAGGTTGAGTCAGCAATTAGGAAGGTGTTGTATCTGGCGCATAGTGTGTTTGAAATCTTATATTCAGCAAAAGAACTGAGTTAACTCTTTCAAACAATATTTGTTTATTGAACACATTTAATATTATAACAATAAAATGTATTATAATACAATGATAAACGCTACAAATGATCCTATGCTTGAACTTAACTTTGGATGATCACAAACCACCCCACTAGAAGTTGACCGGGCTCGACTTGGTGATGTCTTCTTGTTCTTCTGATGGTCTTGGAGGTGTGTTCTCTTCCCGTGGTTATTCTCGAGTTAATGCACTGTGTGGGGTTTTGTGGTGATTTTCTCCTTCGAAGTCTTCACGCCCTTTTGGGAAGGTGAGGATCTGTCAATGGAATGATCAGGTTCATTTATCCTGATCAATCAGACTCAACCATTAGAACATAGAACATAGAAGGATACAGCGCAGTACAGGCCCTTCGGCCCTCGATGTTGCGCCGACCGAATCCTACCTAACCTATACTAGCCCAATAACTTCCAAATGCCTATCCAATGCCCGCTTAAATGACCATAAAGAAGGAGAGTTCACCACTGATACGGGCAGGGCATTCCATGAACTCACAACCCGCTGTGTGAAGAATCTACCCCTAACCTCTGTCCTATACCTACCACCCCTTAATTTAAAGCTATGTCCCCTAGTAACACCTGACTCCATTAGCGGTAAAAGGTTCTTAGTATCTACCCTATCTAAACCCCTAATCATCTTATACACTTCTATCAGATCTCCCCTAAACCTTCTCTTCTCCAATGAGAACAGCCCCAAGTGCCTCAGCCTTTCCTCATAAGATTTTCCTACCATTCCAGGCAACATCCTGGTAAACCTCCTCTGCACTCGTTCTAAAGCTTCCACATCCTTCCTATAGTATGGCGACCAAAACTGCACACAATACTCCAGATGAGGCCGCACCAGAGTCTTATACAACTGCAACATGACCTCAGGACTCCGGAACTCAATTCCTCTGCCAATAAAGCCCAGTACACCATATGCCTTCCTCACAGCACTATTTACCTGGGTGGCAACTTTCAGAGATCTGTGTACATGGACACCAAGATCCCTCTGCTCATCCACACTACCAAGTAGCCTACCATTAGCCCAGTAATCCATCATCTTGTTATTCCTACCAAAGTGAACGACTTCGCACTTAGCTACATTGAATTCCATTTGCCACATTTCCGCCCAGCTCTGCAACTTATCTATATCCCGCTGTAACCTACCACTTCCTTCCTCACTATCCACAACTCCACCGACTTTTGTGTCATCCGCAAACTTGCTTACCCAGCTTTCAAGTCCTTCCTCTAGATCATTTATAAAGATAACAAAAAGCAATGGTCCCAAAACAGATCCTTGTGGTACACCGCTAGTAACTGCGCTCCAAGATGAACATAATCCATCAACTACTACCCTCTGTCTCCTTCCAGCCAGCCAATTCCTAATCCAAACCTCTAATGTATCCTCAATGCCATACCTCCGAAGTTTTAGCATTAGCCTACCATGGGGAACCTTATCGAACGCCTTACTAAAATCCATATACACAACATCTACTGCTTTACCCTCATCCACTTCCTTGGTCACCTTCTCAAAGAACTCAATAAGGTTTGTGAGGCACGACCTGCCCTTCACAAAACCATGCTGGCTATCCCTGATCACGTTATTCCTACCCAGATGTTCATAAATCTTATCCCTTACCATTCTCTCTAAGACTTTGCCCACCACTGAAGTCAGACTCACTGGCCTATAGTTGCTAGGGCTATCCCTACTCCCTTTCTTGAACAATGGGACCACATTCGCTATCCTCCAGTCCTCTGGTACTATTCCTGTTGACAACGACGACATAAAAATCCAGGCCAATGGCTCTGCTATCTCCTCCCTAGCTTCCCATACGATCCTGGGGTAAATGCCATCAGGCCCAGGAGACTTATCTATATTCATCCTTTCCAATATTCCCAAAACCTCTTCCCTGCATATTTCCAGGGCATCCATTCTAATTATTTGTGATTCCATATTCACATCAGCAACAGTGTCCTGTTCCTGAGTGAATACTGAGGAAAAGTACTGATTTAATGTCTCTCCAATCTCCTCCGCCTCCACACACAACTTCCCACTACTATCCTTGACTGGACCGATACCTACCCTAGTCATCCTTTTATTCTTGACATACCTATAGAAAGCCTTTGGGTTTTCCCTAATCCTACCAGCTAAAGACTTTTCATGTCCCCTTCTCGCTTCTCTTAGCTCCCTCTTTAGCTCCTTCCTGGCTACCTTATAACACTCAATCGCCCCTACTGAACCTTCACGCCTCATCTTTACATATGCCGCCTTCTTCCCTTTCACAAGGGACTCCAATTCCTTACTAAACCACGGCTGCCTCACAAGGCCCTTTACACCATGCCTGACTGGTACATACCTATCGAGGACACGCAGTAGCTGCTCCTTGAACACTCCCCACATCTCATTAGTGTTCTTCCCTTGAAGCCTGTTTTTCCAATCCACACATCCTAAGT
This sequence comes from Hemiscyllium ocellatum, assembly GCF_020745735.1. Lineage (NCBI taxonomy): Eukaryota > Metazoa > Chordata > Chondrichthyes > Orectolobiformes > Hemiscylliidae > Hemiscyllium > Hemiscyllium ocellatum. Next base: position 42,589,645 of record NC_083439.1, on the reverse strand, counting down.
CATGCCTCACTGCATCATAATTTCCCTGCCCCCAGCTATAGCTCTTGCCCTGCGGCACACGATTATCCCTCTCCATCACTAAAGTAAAAGTCACCGAGTTGTGGTCACTGTCCCCGAAGTGCTCACCTACCTCCAAGTCTAACACCTGGCCTGGTTCATTACCTAGAACCAAATCCAATATAGCCTCCCCTCTTGTTGGCCTGTCGACATATTGTGTCAGGAAACCCTCCTGCACACATTGGACAAACACCGACCCATCTAATGAACTCGAGCTATAGCTCTCCCAGTCAATATCTGGGAAGTTAAAGTCCCCCATAACAACCACCCTGCTACCTTCACTCTTTTCCTGAATCATCCTCGCAATATTATCCTCTACTTCTCTAGGACTATTAGGAGGCCTGTAGAAAACACCTAACAGGGTGACCTCACCTTTCCTATTTCTAACCTCAGCCCAAACTACCTCAGATGGCAAGTCCTCTTCCATCGTCCATTCCACTGCTGTGATACTGTCTTTGACAAGTAATGCCACGCCTCCCCTTTTTTACCCCCATGTCTGATCCTACTAAAACATTTGAACCCTGGAACGTGCAACAGCCATTCTTGTCCCTGTTCTACCCACGTCTCTGTAATGGCCACAACATCGAAGTCCCAGGTACCAACCCACGCTGCAAGTTCACCTACCTTATTCCTTATACTTCTGGCATTGAAGTATACACACTTCAATCCACCTTTCTGGTTACAGGCACCCTCCTTAGAGATCGCTGCATTATTCCTAACCTCCCTACACTCAAGGTCCTGTACCCTAAAGCTACAGTCCTGGTTCCCATGCCCCCGCGGAGTTAGTTTAAACCCTCCCAAAGAGCACTAGCAAACCTCCCCCCAAGGATACTGGTGCCCCTCAGGTTCAAGTGTAGACCATCCTTTTTATAGAGGTCCCACCTTCCCCAGAAAGGACCCCAGTTATCCAGAAACCGGAATCCCTCCCTCCTGCACCATCCCTGTAGCCACGCATTTAACTGCTCTCTCTCCCTGTTCCTCGACTCTCTATCACGTGGCACGGGTAACAAACCAGAGACTACAACTCTGTTTGTTCTAACTCTGAGCTTCCAACCTAGCTCCCTGAAAGCCTGCCTTACATCCTCACCCTTCTTCCTACCTATATCGTTGGTGCCAACGTGGACCACGATCTGGGGCTGCTCCCCCTCCCCCTTAAGGACCCGGAAAACACGATCAGCGACATCACGTACCCTTGCACCTGGGAGGCAACATACCAAACGTGAGTCCCTGTCGCCCCCACAAAACCGTCTGTCTGTACCCCTCACTATCGAGTCCCCAAGAACAATTGCTCTACCTTTCTCCACCCTACCCTTCTGAGCAACGGGGCCAGGCTCCGTGCCAGAGGCCTGAACCTCGTTGCTTACCCCTGGTAAGTCATCCCCCCCACAAGTATCCAAAACGGTATACTTGTTCTTGAGGGGAATGACCGCAGGGGGTCCCTGCACTGTCTTCCTCCTCCCACTCCCCCTCACTGTCACCCATCTATCTTGAACTTTCGGAGTAACTACTTGCCTATAGCTCCGATCTATGACCTCCTCTGCCTCCCGAATGATCCGCAGTTCATCCAACTCCAGCTCCAGTTCCCTAACACGGGTTTGGAGGAGCTGGAGATGGGTGCACTTCTTGCAAGTGTACTCAGCAGGGACGCTAATGGCTTCCCTCACCTCATACATGTTGCAAGAGGAACATTGCCCTCTCTGCACTGCCATCCCTCTAAAAGTAAGCTTTCCTTAAAAAACAACAAAAACCAACTAAATCTAAAGAAACAAACAAGGAAAATGCAGCACTTACCCGCTAGTCACAATTGGTCTTATTATTAGGTTAGAGGAGGTGGAAGGGTGGGAGGCACTACTCGTGTAGTGCCTCGGGTGACTCGCCTGCGCGTTTAAATAAGGGGAGAGAGAAAAAAAACCTTACCCAGGTAACCTAGCGCGCCTTCCGGGTCTGCTACCGCTTTTTTAAAGGAAAACTTTAAATTTTTAACTATTAAATAAACGACCAAACTTACCCACCAGCCGTCGCGAAGTCTTCCGAGAGACTGAGGCCTACAACTCGGAGCCCGCGTTTAAATAAGGGGAGAGAGAAAAAAAACCTTACCCAGGTAACCTAGCGCGCCTTCCGGGTCTGCTACCGCTTTTTTAAAGGAAAACTTTAAATTTTTAACTATTAAATAAACGACCAAACTTACCCACCAGCCGTCGCGAAGTCTTCCGAGAGACTGAGGCCTACAACTCGGAGCCCGCGTTTAAATAAGGGGAGAGAAAAAAAACCTTACCCAGGTAACCTAGCGCGCCTTCCGGGTCTGCTACCGCTTTTTTAAAGGAAAACTTTAAATTTTTAACTATTAAATAAACGACCAAACTTACCCACCAGCCGTCGCGAAGTCTTCCGAGAGACTGAGGCCTACAACTCGGAGCCCGCGTTTAAATAAGGGGAGAGAGAAAAAAAACCTTACCCAGGTAACCTAGCGCGCCTTCCGGGTCTGCTACCGCTTTTTTAAAGGAAAACTTTAAATTTTTAACTATTAAATAAACGACCAAACTTACCCACCAGCCGTCGCGAAGTCTTCCGAGAGACTGAGGCCTACAACTCGGAGCCCGCGTTTAAATAAGGGGAGAGAGAAAAAAAACCTTACCCAGGTAACCTAGCGCGCCTTCCGGGTCTGCTACCGCTTTTTTAAAGGAAAACTTTAAATTTTTAACTATTAAATAAACGACCAAACTTACCCACCAGCCGTCGCGAAGTCTTCCGAGAGACTGAGGCCTACAACTCGGAGCCCGCGTTTAAATAAGGGGAGAGAGAAAAAAAACCTTACCCAGGTAACCTAGCGCGCCTTCCGGGTCTGCTACCGCTTTTTTAAAGGAAAACTTTAAATTTTTAACTATTAAATAAACGACCAAACTTACCCACCAGCCGTCGCGAAGTCTTCCGAGAGACTGAGGCCTACAACTCGGAGCCCGCGTTTAAATAAGGGGAGAGAGAAAAAAAACCTTACCCAGGTAACCTAGCGCGCCTTCCGGGTCTGCTACCGCTTTTTTAAAGGAAAACTTTAAATTTTTAACTATTAAATAAACGACCAAACTTACCCACCAGCCGTCGCGAAGTCTTCCGAGAGACTGAGGCCTACAACTCGGAGCCCGCGTTTAAATAAGGGGAGAGAGAAAAAAAACCTTACCCAGGTAACCTAGCGCGCCTTCCGGGTCTGCTACCGCTTTTTTAAAGGAAAACTTTAAATTTTTAACTATTAAATAAACGACCAAACTTACCCACCAGCCGTCGCGAAGTCTTCCGAGAGACTGAGGCCTACAACTCGGAGCCCGCGTTTAAATAAGGGGAGAGAGAAAAAAAACCTTACCCAGGTAACCTAGCGCGCCTTCCGGGTCTGCTACCGCTTTTTTAAAGGAAAACTTTAAATTTTTAACTATTAAATAAACGACCAAACTTACCCACCAGCCGTCGCGAAGTCTTCCGAGAGACTGAGGCCTACAACTCGGAGCCCGCGTTTAAATAAGGGGAGAGAGAAAAAAAACCTTACCCAGGTAACCTAGCGCGCCTTCCGGGTCTGCTACCGCTTTTTTAAAGGAAAACTTTAAATTTTTAACTATTAAATAAACGACCAAACTTACCCACCAGCCGTCGCGAAGTCTTCCGAGAGACTGAGGCCTACAACTCGGAGCCCGCGTTTAAATAAGGGGAGAGAGAAAAAAAACCTTACCCAGGTAACCTAGCGCGCCTTCCGGGTCTGCTACCGCTTTTTTAAAGGAAAACTTTAAATTTTTAACTATTAAATAAACGACCAAACTTACCCACCAGCCGTCGCGAAGTCTTCCGAGAGACTGAGGCCTACAACTCGGAGCCCGCGTTTAAATAAGGGGAGAGAGAAAAAAAACCTTACCCAGGTAACCTAGCGCGCCTTCCGGGTCTGCTACCGCTTTTTTAAAGGAAAACTTTAAATTTTTAACTATTAAATAAACGACCAAACTTACCCACCAGCCGTCGCGAAGTCTTCCGAGAGACTGAGGCCTACAACTCGGAGCCCGCGTTTAAATAAGGGGAGAGAGAAAAAAAACCTTACCCAGGTAACCTAGCGCGCCTTCCGGGTCTGCTACCGCTTTTTTAAAGGAAAACTTTAAATTTTTAACTATTAAATAAACGACCAAACTTACCCACCAGCCGTCGCGAAGTCTTCCGAGAGACTGAGGCCTACAACTCGGAGCCCGCGTTTAAATAAGGGGAGAGAGAAAAAAAACCTTACCCAGGTAACCTAGCGCGCCTTCCGGGTCTGCTACCGCTTTTTTAAAGGAAAACTTTAAATTTTTAACTATTAAATAAACGACCAAACTTACCCACCAGCCGTCGCGAAGTCTTCCGAGAGACTGAGGCCTACAACTCGGAGCCCGCGTTTAAATAAGGGGAGAGAGAAAAAAAACCTTACCCAGGTAACCTAGCGCGCCTTCCGGGTCTGCTACCGCTTTTTTAAACCATTGTTTGGCTCAAGGGCAATATTCCCTTGAAGGGCAATGCCACATTCAGGTGCAACTTCAGGTGAGTATTACAGGGTCTGGAGCTGTCAGGCTTGTTTGCAAACCATCTGTGTGTAACTGCAGCCTGTCTAGATTCTGCAGCATGTGGATTACCATAGAGACTTTAGTCAAAGGTGGGATCCATTTCCCAGTATGTATTAATCATTGTTCATTTTTGTAACTCCATGGTTAATCTATTATTGCCCATCGTAAGATTATTCTTTCAGGTGGTCCGCCCAGTCAGAAAGGCAAATACAGTGATGGCATTTATTTTGAGAGGACTTGAATATTAAAGCAGGGTTGGATTTCTGAGGCTCGATAAGACTCTGGTCAGACCACATTGGAGTGTTGTGTACCGTTTTGTGCCCATAACTAAGGAAGGTTGTACCGTCCCTGGAGTGTGTTCAGAGGAGATTCACAAAAATGGTCCTAGGAATGAAAAGCTTAACATATGAGGTCTCTAGGTCTATACTCACTGGAGATTATAAGGATGAAGGGGGATCTAATTGAAGCATACAGAATACTGGTTGCCTGGTCAGTGTGGATGTTGGGAAGGTGCTTCAACTGTTAGGAGAGAAAGGACCCAAGGACATAGCCTGAGAGTCAAGAGAAGATCTTTTATAACGGAGATAAGGAGCAATGCCTTCTGTCTGAGAGTGGCGAATCTATGGTCGAATGGCAGTTTCCTTCCCTAAAGGACATTAGTGAACCAGATGAGTTTTTCTTGCCAATCGATTCATAACCACCATCCGTCCCTTAATTCCAGATCTGAAGTCACACTCCGCCATTTGCTGTGGCAGGGTTGAACCCAGAACACCAGAAAATTATCTGGGTTTATCATTTAAGAATACAGTTATAACACCACGAGGCCACTGGCTAGCCCAATCCTCCACAGTGTGACTAACTTGTGCAGTATGATATGCCCCATGATTTGCTTTCATGTTATCTTTGACTTCCTTATCAAGATATGAATGACTTTTCCCCGTTATGCAATTCCTCTTCCGTCTTTAGTATCTCCCTAATTATTTGCCAAATTTGTTCAGCTGTCCCGTCTTTGGCTGTTCTTTTCTCCCCCCAGTCCACACTGGTCAAATACTTCTTTAGGCCAGTATAATTATTATTGCCTAACCCTAACACTCTCATGTATGACTCAGTCTTCACTCTTTCAATCTGAATGTGAAACTCCAGCAAGTTGTGGTTACTCTTTCCAAGGCAAAGCTCATCCACCAATCCTTCCCTGTTACATAATATCAAATCAAAATTAGCCTATTCTCTGGTTGGTTCCATGACGTCCTGCTCGCAGAAATAGTCTCTCATATACTCCATGAATCTTTATTCGAAGATATCTTTGTCGAAATGATTAACTGAGTCAATTTGCATGTTCAAACCACCCATAGTTACTGTTGTGCCCTTGTTACAAACCCTCACTCTTTTCTACCTCAGAAGTACTTTGGGGGGACAGTGGCTGAAAATTCCTCTTCCCAAGAGGTTTCTTCTCTTGCTTTTATTTGCACTGAGACGGATTTCAAATATGTTTTGGCGCAAAACACTTTGAAAAGGTCTGAGTTCCCACTCACACGAACAAGTGTTCATTTCCTTTTCACTAACCACATTTCACAGTAAATATCGACGATTTAAGAGGGCTAAAAGTGGTCATGAGGTATCTTTAGCAAACAGGGTTGAGGGAAATACCATAAACTTTGTTTTCACCATAAGGAGCAAAAGGGTAACAATATGAATGTTTGGCCCACACAAGGGAAAAGGAAGAAAGTTATGCATGGAGTCAGAGAAAATGGGTGAGATTCTTAGCGAGTACTTTGCATCTATACTCACCAAGGAGAGGGACATGATGGATTTTCAGGTTAAGGATAGATCTTTGAGTACTCTGGGTCAAGTCGACATAAAGACAGAGGAGGTTTTGGATATTCTAAAAGGTATTAATGTAGACAAGCCCCTAGGTCTGGGTGGGGTCTACCACATGTTACTAAGGGAATTGAGAGAGGAAATAAGTGGGATTTTTAACATATATCTTTGCAGGATCCTTGAACATTGGTGAGGTCCTGGAGGACTGGAGAATTGCTAATGTTGTCCGCTTGTTTAAGAAGGGTAGCGGAGTTAATCCAGGTAATTATAGATCAGCGGGCTTGACATCAGTGGTAGCGAAGCTGCTGGAGAAGATACTGAGGGACTTGAGTAGGGTGGTTTGTTAGGGTCTGCACAGTAGGCTGATGAAGTAGGTGAAGTAGCATGGGTTTCAGGGTGTTCTATCTAGATGGATAGAGAAATGGCTGGGCAACATGAGACGGAAAGTAGTAGCTTAAGGGGATTTCTCAAAATGGTGACCTATGACCAGTGTTGTGCAACAGCAATCTGTGCTGGTACCACTGTTGTTTGGAAGATTTGGAAGAAGGTATCGGTCGCCTGATTAGCAAGGTTGCAGATGACACCAAGATTGTTGGGAGTAGCAGATAATGTAGGGGTCTGTCAGAGAAAACAGCAGAATATAGATAGATTCGGGAGATGGGCACAGAAATGGCAGACAGAGTTCAATCTGTGCAACTGCGAGGTCATGCATTTTGAAAGATCCAGTTCAAGCGTGTACTATACAGTAAACAGAAAAGTCCTGGGGAAAATTGGCTTACAGCGAGATCTGGGTGTTCGGGTCCATTGTTTCCTGAAGATGCCAACACACGTGAGTAAAGTTTTCAAGGCGGCATATGGCCAGCTTTCCTTCATTGGATCAGGTGTTGAGTACAAGCGTTGGCAGGTCATGTTACAGTTACATACGACTTTGGTTTGGCCGCATTTGGAATACTGTATATAGTTCTGATCACCACATTAACAAAAGGATGTGCATGCTTTGAACAGAGTGCAGAGTAGGTTCACCAGGAGGTTGCCTAGGATGGAGGGTGCTGGTTATGGAAAGAGGTTGGGTAGATTAGGATTATTTTAATTATAAAGACAAAGGTTGAGGGGGACCTAATTGAGGTCTACAAAGTCAAGAGAGATAGAGACAGGGTGGATACCAAGCTTTCCTGCCAGATTGTGAACTCATGACCCCTAGTGATTGAGTTCCAAAGTGAGAGGGGAAACATTTAGGGTCTGAGGGATATATGTGGGAAGTTCTTTACACATAGGGTGGTGGCAGCCTGGAATATGTTGCCAGCGGAGGTGGTAGGGGCAGGAACGATAGGGTCATCTAAGATGGATCTGCCAGATCCATGAATAGGCAGGGAGCAGAGGGATACAGGCCCTTAGAAAATAGGTGGCAGGTTTAGAAAATAGGGGATCTGGATCAGCGCAGGCTTGGAGGTCTGAAGGGTCTGTTCCTGTGTTGGAATGTTCTTTGTTCTTTATCATTCATTCTAAAAATTTCAAGTTTTCAAATAATTGTATGCTACAATTTTATAATATAAAACATTTTTTTTTATTTGACAGTGCATGTCAAATTATTGTCATTGCTAAATTAGAGTCACAGAGTCATAGGGATGTACCGCATGAAAACAGACCCTTCCATCCAACTTGTCCATGCCGACCAGCTATCCCAACTCAATCTAGTCCCACCTGCCAGCACTCAGCCCATATCCCTCTAAACACTTTCTATTCATATACCCATCCAGACGCCATCTAAATGTTGCAATTGTACCAACCTTCACCACTTCCTCTAGCTGTTCATTCCATACATGTCCCAGCCTGTGTGTGAAAAAGTTGCCCCTTATGTCACTTTTATATTTTTCCTTCCCAACCTAAACCTATGCCCTCTCGTTCTGGACTCCCCCACACCAGGGAAAATATCTTATCTATTTCCCCATTTATTCCCCTCATGATTTTATAAACCTCTGTTCGGTCACCCCCTCAGCAGCCGACGTTCCAGGGAAAATATCCCTAACCTATTCACCCTCCACCTATAGCTCAAACACTCCAACCTTGGCAACATCCTTGTAAATCTTATCAGAACCCTTTCAAGTTTCACAATATCCTACCGATAGGAAGGAGACCAGAATTGCACACAACATTCCAAAAGTGGCCTAACCAACTTCCTGTACAGCCGCAACACGACCTTCCAACCACTGTACTCAATGCTATTATCAATTAAGGAAACCATACCAAATGCCTTCTTCACTGTCTTATCTATTTGTGACTCGACTTTCAAGGAACAAGGAACCTGCACTCCTAGTTCTCTTTGTTCAGCAACACTCCCTTGGACCTCACAATTAAGAATATAGCTCCTGCTAAGATTTGCTTTCCCAAAATGCAGCATCTCACGTTTAACTAAATTAAAATCTATCTAACACTCCTCAGCCCATTGGCCCACCTGATCAAAATCCCGTTGTAATCTGAAGTAACCTTCTTCGCTGTTCACTACACCTTCAATTTGGGTGTCATCAGCACATTTACTGACAATACCTCTTATACTCACATGCAAATCATTTATCTGAATGACTAAAGGTAATGGACCCACCATGGATCCTTGTGACAGTCCACTGGTCACATGCCACCAATCTAAAAAACAACTCTCCACCACCACCCTCTGCCTGCTACTTTTAGCCAGTTCTGTATCCAAATGACTAGTTCTCCCAGTACTCCATGAGATCTAACCTTGCTAACCAGTCTCCCATGGGGAACCTTATTGAATGCCTTACTGAAGTCCATATAGATCACATCCACTGCTCTGCCCTCATCAATCCACTTTGTTACTTCTGCAAAAAACTCAATCAGATTTGTGAGACATGATTTCCCATGCACAAAGCCATTTTGACTCTTCCTAATCAGTCCTTGCCTTTCCAAATATATGTACATCCTGTCCGTTAGGATTCACTACAACAACGTGCACACCACTGACGTCAGGTTCACTGGTCTATAGTTACTTGGCTGGTTCTTACCACCTTTCTTAAACAGTGGCACCACTTTCGCCAACCTTCAGTCTTCTGGCACATCGCCTGTGACTATCAATGTTACAAGTAGCTCAGTAAGAGGCTCACCAGTCACTCCCCTAGCTTCCCGCAGAGTTGTCGGGTAAATCTGATCGATCAGGTCTTGGGGATTTATCCACTTTTATGCATTTCAAGACATCTGCACTTCTCCCTCTGTAATAAGGACATTTTTCAAGATGTCACCATCTATTTCTCTGTATTTCGACATCTCCACATCTTTCTCCTGAGTAAACACTGATACAAAATATTCGTTTAGTATCTCCCCCATCTCCTGCGGCTCCACACAAAGGCATATTATTGATCTTTGAGGGCTCTATTCTCTCTCTATTTACCCTTTTGTCCTAAATATATTTGTAAAATCCATTTGCTTCGCCGTAACTCTATTTGCCAAAGATATCTCATGTTGCCTTTTTGACTTCCTAATTTCCCTTTTTAGTATACTCCAACTTCCTTTATACCCTTCTAAGGATTCAAACGATCTATCCTACCTGTACCTGACATATGCTTCCTTTGTTTTCTTAACTAGACCCTCAATTTCTTTAGTCATTCAGCACTCTCTATAACTACCAGCCTTTCCTTTCACCCTAACAAGAATATACTGACTCTGGACTCTCGTTATCTCATTTCTGTACGCTTTCCATTTTCAAGCCATCCCTTTCCCTGCGAACATCTGCCGCTATCAGCTTTGAATGTTCTTGCCTAATAACGTCAAAATGGGCCTTTCTCCAATTTAGAACTTCAACTTTAAGTTCTGGTCTATCCTTTTCCATTGTTATTTTAAAACTAATAGAACTGTTGGCAAATAGCTGAAGCTCACACATTTCAGTGAGATGAAATCAATTGATTATATTTAAATGTGTAAGAATAAAAAGAAGATTTGATTATTCAATCATTTTCACATATGCAATCAGTTTGCAAATGATACAGCGACAATGTATGTATTTGAATACTGAGATTCAATGTGTAATTGCAATCAGCAAAATAGTCAGACAACATGTTCTTTTTCGATACTAAGCAACATGTGCATTTTTTAATCTTGAATCATAAAAGTTGTTTGCTTTTAAAATTTAATTCTATCAATGTAGAATCAATGTAATTGTTTTCAGAGATGGTGTTGTTATTGTTCAGTTGAATAATTTTAGCTCATATCTGATTATTGCCCAATTCACAAACATGGCAAACTCCTGATTTTTGCTCAGGTCAGTAAACCCATCACTTTACATCATGACCGAGATTAAAAGAGGATTTCAAAAGGCCTGAATTCGGGTACAGTGCTACTGGACCTTACAGCTGCCTGTGGCACTGAGTGAGACACTGGCCTGCTCCTGAAGCTGACCAGACAGTTTCCAACCTGGGTCAGGGAAGTCATTCAAACATTCCCTCACAGAGATCCATTGGGAATGCAATTTGGACAGGAGGAAGCTAGCCATCAGGTTATCACTGCTCTCAGTGTAGGTGCAAATGCTTTCCAAATTAGATACCAGTGACTGACCAGGAACCAGATGTTACAAATTCGTCCTCATTAACAGCCTGGCCCAGGGAGCTGATGTATGGACATGGAGTGTCAGAATCACACCACACAAATTACTTATGGTGATTCATCTGGCTTGTCCCCCAGACTCCATAACATCTGCCCTCTGGATCAGATACTGGGCGAAAACGTTGACAATTGACAATCTTCTGCAGCATCTTCTGTCTCACAGTGAACCCTCTGAAACTATATCCAATAAATTAACGTTCATGTTTACCAGTATAAAATAAAATTGTACATGTCTGTGGATGGTCAGATACTAATCCATAGGCCACCCAGCAGAATGTATCTGAAGAAACCAGGAGCAAACAGCAAGCCAAGAATCACTTTAACAACTGAACTTGGTGGATATTTTCTGGTCTAGGTAACCACACATATTGTGCTGACACTCAGGTGAATATAACAATGCACACCATAACTGGAAGTCTTGGTCTAACGCCCCTCCACAGCTTCCTGACTTCACACACCTCACTCCCGGTACACCTCACTCCCTCAAACATTCACCAACTGATGAGAATCCACAAACTGAGTGAAAGTTGGCACATAAAACAGTACAGCACATTAGAGACCTTCGTCCCTCCATGTTCTGCTGGCCTTTTTATCCTACTCTAAGATCAGACTATCCTCCATAACCTTCAATGTAATAACTTCCATGTGCCGATCCTTAACTATCCCTAATGTATCTGACTCTACAACCACTGCTGGCGGTGCGTTCTTGAATATTCTCTGAATAAATAACCTACCTCTGACATCTCTTCTGTACCTTCCTCCAATCAACTTCAAGTCAAGCCCCTTGGTGATAGCCATTTCTGCCATGGGAAAAGGCTCTGGCTATCCACTTTGTCTAAGTCTCTCAACATCATGTACACCTCTATCAAGTCACCGCTCATCTTTCTTCGCTTCAATTAAAATAAAACCCTCACTCCCTCGACCTTTCTTCCTAAGACATATCCGCCTGTGAAGGGCTTATGCTGAAACATCGAGTCTCCTCTACCTCAGATGCAGCCTGACCTGTTATGCTTTCCCAGCGCCACACATTGACGTACGTAAATTAATTGGCCACAAGAATATGTCAGGGGCAAGGAAACCTGCAGAAATAACTCACTTCATGATCTCCAAAAGCCTGTCCCTCCATCGATAAGACACATGTTGAATATGGGTGCAATGAAATACCACCAACCACCCCCCCCCATTTCCCCGGGTGAGTTCAGCTTTACCCCTCCATCTACTGAAACTAAGTAGCAGCAATTCTTGCCATCTACACACTGCTCTGCAGAAATTTCACAAGGCTCTTTACAACGTACCTCTGAAGTCCGACCATCAAGAGGGACAAGGGAAGCAGATACATGGGACACTCACCATGTTTGCATTCTGTTCCAAGGCATCCACCATCCTAATACTTATTGGGTAGTATATTGCTGTTCCTTCAGTGTCACTGTTTCAAGGTCCCTCCCGAATGGTATTGGAAGTCTAACTACAACACATGGACTGCAGTGTTTGAGTGCAGCACCTCCCCACCACTTTCTCAAGGACAAGGGACTGACAATAAACACTGACCCAATCAAATTCTATGAATAAATAAAAATGAAAAATATTGTCCAAACATGCACAATGCTGGACACTATGCTTTAGGTTTTGTGAGCTCAGGCTGGTTGGGTTCAGTCCACAACTTGCTTGTTGTGAACAGCTGAAAGGATAACCGGTCAGTCTCTCAGAGGCATGGCCTACATACCAAGCATCACACAGACATTTACACCCAACATTACTGAGCTCTGAGACAGACATAAGCAATTCAAATGTATGCATATCTGACTGACATGTTTAAACGCACAGTGATATTGTTACCACAAAAATGATTATGAATGAATATTACCAGGGAGAAAGTGAGGACTAGAGATGCTGAAGATCAAAGTAGAAAAATGTGGTTCTGAAAAAGCACAGACGTTCAGGCAGCATTTGAGGAGCAAGAGAGTCGACTATTGGTTCACAACATTAATACAAAGGAAAATAATTGCATATTTTCAAAGTTCTTGCACTTAATAATAATGTGGTCTTGGGTGTGGGAATGAGATTCATCATTCCAATGTTCCTTTTTGTGAGTTGGGCACTGTTTTCATTATATTGTTGTTATAACAGTGTACAGAATAAATGGGTGGATTTTGTGTTATTGGACAATCTAAAAGTTGGTATTATGAAAGGATGTCGACCTTCAGCAAAGAGACTTTGCTGTTAATGGTTAGAACAATGCTGCAAACATTTACACAGAGATTTCCAACTCAAGTCATAAACAAGGACGTTGGGCTGGGATCATCCTGTGCATCGATGGAGCTGCACAATTCTGTTTGTATATTGACATTGTGGGGCTAACATACACTGGATATGGTTTATGAGGGACACAATGTAAGATGCCATCATCTTTATAACACCTTCATTCAGGATCATGTGCAAGGTGCAGAATTACAGAGATTAGGAGGCACACTGAAGAGATATACTTGCAAGACATGGCTGTTTACAGGTCATTTTTACAAATGTTGAACTGCATCTGGACCAGCGCCATATGCTAGTCCATTGACCAGTCTGCCCCATTCACCACTCCCCGTTGTTCAGGTGTATCTCTAACCAGTCTATTTTGAGGGATTGTGAGAGTAACTGCTCAGCTCCAGTTTGGAAGCTCACTGGACAGATTTTGGCCATGACCAGTGTTTTGGAGGTCGTGGTGAGGGCCAGTAACACTGTGTCTGAATTCAGGCTTTTTCTCAAAGTCATTGTCAACAGCTTTGCTGCCTGCAAGATGGTGTGTTCGCTGATCTGAACATGAATCAGCTGTTTAATACAGTCACTGAATTGTGTAATAGTTAGGAGTGCGCTCTGGTAAGTAAATTATTGCTCACTTCAATTGTTTCCAACTGAAAAACAATGATGTTTGGTTCAATTAAAATACGTAAGAAATAAAGTGACATTAACTCTTCACTATACAATATATAAATTGACCTTTTGTATATTCTCACAGACTAATCAAATAACAATCAGATATTGTCTGGAAAGCAAGATAATGTGAACAGGACAATGTCCCAGGTAACATCACCATCCTCTCTGGTAGGTTCTGTCCCACTGAATTGACACAGCCAGGCAGAAGAGGGCAGCTTCTTGGCATATAGTCAGTATAGGGGCGCATGGTGGCTCTGTGGTTAGCACTGTTGCCTCACAGTATCAGGGATCTACTTTCGATTCGAGACTTGGGCAAGTGCCTATGTGGAGTTTACACATTACCCCCGTGTCAGCGGGGGGGTTCCTCCCACAGTCCAAAGATGTGCAGCTCAGGTGAATTAGCCATTGATTGCTCTTTGGAGGGTTGGTGTGGACTGGTTGGCACGAAAGGTCTGTTCCCATACTGCAGGGAATCTAATATAATCATATCGCTCAGCATTGATGCTGGATCCTGCGGCAGCTAGACTGCTCTGCGGCAGGTTATGGGGAACCAATAAAAGGGAAACCTATAATTGACCACATCATCACCGATCTGCCCGCTGCAGATACACCCCTCCATTTCATATATCGGTAACAATGGTCTCTGCACAGTCCTTATGGGGAGCAAGGGTTAACTTCACATTTTCCAGACACTCCTCACCATGACATGCACTGAAAGGTACAGACTTTAAACGGAGTAAGCAACTAAGGACGATGCATCCATGAACTACAATGGCCCATCGGAAGCAGCAGAAACATGTTCTGCGCAACTCATACAGTCCACTTCGTGGACCGACATAGCTCCCTCTGTACAGTAACCGGACATGGTCTGATATACCTCCCACTGTACAGTAACCATCACGGCCCGACATACCTCCCACTGTACAGTAACCATCACGGCCAGACATACCTCCCACTGTACAGTATCCATCACACCCCGACATACCTCCCACTGTACAGAAACCATCACGGCCCGACATACCTCCCACTGTATAGTAACCATCACGGCCCGACATACCTCCCACTGTACAGTATCCATCACACCCCGACATACCTCCCACTTTACAGTCACCATCACGGCCCGACATACCTCCCACTGTACAGTAACCGTCACGGCCCAATATATCTCCCACTCTACAGTAACTGGGTCAGTGTTGGGTGCAGAAGAACATGCTGGGAGCAGCACCAGCCAGACCTGGAGACGTGGGACAACCTGGAGAAACTCTTACTGCCTTCAGCTGCAAAACGGGACAACTTGTATTCCGACAGCACAAGCAGCAAGTGATGGACAGAGCTCAGTGATCCCACTATCAATGGTTCAGATCTATCCCTGCAGTCCTGCCACATGCAGTTATAAAAGATAGTGGACAATGAAAGAGACCACTGGAGGAGGAGGCTGCTGCTCTCCAACAATGAAATCACCCATTATTGGGGAGCCCAGCACATCAGGAATAAAATAAAGCTGCTGCATTTGTAACAACTTTCACCAGATGGGCTGAGCAGATGATCCATTTCACCCTCCTTCAGTAGGCCCCAGCATCACTGACCCCAATCTTCAGACAATTCGATTCACTCCACACAATGTCAAGAAATGTCTGGGACACTGTAAACTGTGATTTAACTCCAGAGATTGGCAAACCTCGAGCCAAGCTGTTCCATTCCAGCAAGAATACTGACACCTACCAACAATGTGATAAACTGCCCGCCTGTATCCTGTGATCAAAAAGCAAGGCCCTTGCATTGCAGCAAGTCACTGACCCATCGGTGTACGGTCTACCGTGGAAATGTGATAGAAAGTGCCAGTAATAATGAGATCAATCAGCAATAATCTGCTCAGTGTCATTCAGTTAGTGACCCGTCAGGCTCACGCAGATCCTGAACCCACTGCAAGATCAATTTAAAAGAGTGGAACTCCAAAGGGGCAGTGAGAGTAATTACTCTTAACATCGAGTCACCATTTAACAGGGTGTGACAATAGGAGCCCGAGTAAAACTATAGTTAATCAGAATCTGAGGCAAGTACTCTTCTGGTGGGAATTATTCCCAACAACAATAATGCCTGTTCCCAGTGTGAGTAACTGGAACTCCAGGAAAGTTCTGCAGCCATTACTCAGGAACGAGAGTGTCTGAGGCTCAACCAGTTCCAGCTGCGGCAATGACCCTCTCTCCATCATAAGGTCAGACAGGGGAATGGTCACTGATTATACCATTCCTGAAACAGGCCATGCTGAAATGCAACAAGACCTGGAAAACATCCGGATTTTGTCTGACAAGCAGCAAGTAATGCTCACGACACTCAAACATGAGACAAATATATCACTAACGAATCAAACCATCATTCTTTGATTTTCAATAGCATTCCCATCACTGAGTCCCCAACACAGTGTCTATCAGCATCCTAGGTGCCATCATTGACTAGGAGTTGCCCTGAACTAACCATATTAATAACACTGCCTTTAAGAGCAGGTCAGAGGTTGGGAATTCATCTACTAACTCCCCAAAACCTGTGATGTTTATTCTTGCAATTTAATCTAAGATCAAATTTCAGCCAATTTAATAACTATCACTTCCACGGCTATCCATCTATTTCCCACTGATGCGCAGCAATACCAGTGTATACTGCTCCAGTACCGTCTCAACTCACTGCCATCTAGAAGAACTAAGGCAGCAGGGACTTTGGAAAACCAGCTATCTGCAAGCTCACTCCTTCATATGATCAGATGTGATGAGGTTGGCTCATGAGTTTACAATTCCCAACTCCTAAGATCACAAAAATCAGTCAAACTGCAGCGAGACATGGACAGCAGCCAGGCTTCGGGGCTGACAAGTGACAAGTAACATCTGTGCCACATAAATGTCAAACAATGACCATCGTAATCATCTCATCAGCGCCATTCAACATTCAAAGGCAGTACCAATGATGAATCCATTGGCACTAACATTCTCAGGTTAACCCAAGACCATTTCAATGCTACGGTGAGAACATCAAATCAGAAGTTAGGAATCCTGCAGCAAGTAACTTTTCTCCTGGCTTGCCAAAGCCTGTCCAAAATCTCCAAGGTTCAAATCAGGAATATGATCAAATAATCTCCACTTGTTTGATGAGTGCAACTACAGAAGCACTCAGTTTGACGCGATAAAAGACTGAGCAGCCGAAATAAATGGTCCCCATCCACAACGGCTCCCTCCCTCCACCGCGGATACTCAGCAGCAGGTATGAGTACATTAACATTTTCTCAGGTAGCACTGAGTCATTGCCATCTGGAAAGAAAAGGACAATATTTAGGGAATAGTGATCATAATTCATTTGGTTTTAACATAAGTATTGTAAAGGACAAAGCGAGACTAAGAAGGCACTGTCTAACCTTGTTTCTTCAAGTAAACAGAAACAAGTAACGAGAAGATAAATCAGAATCAGAGCAGTGGCAGGTAGTCTGAGAGGAGATTAAAGTGGTTGTAAGAAAATGTGTTCTCAAATTGAAAGGGGTCAGGCAGCTAAATCCAGAGGCCCCTTGAAATCTAGGAATACAAAGACAGAACAGGAAACCTTACATCACACAATGGGAACGTAATACTACAGAATGCCGAGAGGAGTGCGGCATGTGGAGGAGGGAGATCCAAAACGAAATTAGAAAGCAACCAGTGTTTGTGAAATGATACTATCAAAAAATATCAAGTCATCTTTAGCAAATTTCTTTTCAGACCAGAGAAGGAAAAGTAAAATAAGGAATATAAAAGGCAAGGAATATAAACTGTCGAATGTCTGTATATGGTTCTGAGTTTCAAATAAGGCTTAAAGGACCTCAACAATGGGGGCTATTATGATGAATCTGTGAGAGTTGTCTGAGAAGCCCATCTGACCCTTCTCGATGTTACTATATTCAGGGATGTGAGATCTGGTCATGGAGACAGGGTGGTAAGGATGGCAAGATTTAGGAAAGTTTAATGACAAGAGAAATCGTCAGTTCAGTCAAAAAGAACAAGGAAGCACATCTAAGAGTTTGGGAACTGAAGACACTCAGAAACCTCGAAAAACACGATAAAAGACAGGAAAAACGGAAAGAAAAAGAATTGGGAGGACGAAAAAGCACGATGCAATGTCTTTATAAACAGGATTAAGTAAAATGCCAAAGCAGTTTATCAGGAGGAACAGAATAGCCAAGGAAAGAGTACGCCCGATCCAGGAAAAAGGAAGGAATTAATGCGTGGAGCTGGAGGAAGGGGGTTAAGTCTTTAATCAATACTTTGTATTGGTATTCACAAAGGAGGAGAACATGGTGGGTGGTGAATCAAGAGATGGATTAGATTAAATTACTTACAGTGTGGAAACAGGCACTTCGGCCCAACAAGTCCACACCGACCTGCCGAAGCGGGTGCTCCGGTTTCCTCCCACAGTCACAAAGATGTGCGGGTCAGGTGAATTGGCCAAGCTAAAATTGCCCGTAGTGTTAGGTAAGGGGTAAATGTAGGGGTATGGGTGGGTTTCGCTTCGGCGGGTCGGTGTGGACTTGTTGGGCCGAAGGGCCTGTTTCCACACTGTAAGTCTAATCTAAACATTACCCCTAATCTAACACTACGGGCAATTTAGCATGGCCAATTCACCTTACCTGCACATTTTTGGGACTGTAGGAGGAGTCCACGCAGACACGGGGAGACTGTCGCCTGAGTCGGGAATTGAGCCCGGGTCTCTGGCGCTGTGAGGCAGCAGTGCTAACCACTGTGCCACCGTGTCGCCCATATGCTGATATCCTGTGTCATTTTGATATTAAAAATGGAGGCTGTGTTGGGTGTTTTGAAAAATATTAAGGTCGACAAGTCTCCAGGAAATAATGGGATTAATCCCAGAATACTGAGGGGATCGAGGGAGTAAATTGCTGAGACTTCGTGCACACATTTTGTTTGCTCTTCAGTCACAGCACAGGTTCCAGAGAACTTGAAAAAAGCCAATGTTGCTCCTTGGTTGAAGAAGGACAACACAGATAATTCCAGAAATTTCAGCTCGGAGAGCCTTACATCAGTTGTAAGGAAAATATTAGAGATTCTTACTGATATGACTGACTCACATTTGGAAAAATATGGAGTTATTCACGATGAGCAACATGGTTTTGTGTGTGTGTGGGGGGAAATTTGTCTCACAAACGTGATTGAATATTTTGAGAAAGTGGATTGATGAGGGCATGGAGCTGGATGTTGGCCATCTGGACCTCTGCAAGGCCTTTGATATGGTTCCTTACAGCAGGCTCATACAGAAGGGGATGTGAACTAGGATCAGCGGTCAGTCAGTAACATAGACAGAGAACTGCTTGGTCATAGCAGTCAGTAGTGGTGGAAGGGTGTATTTTTTCGGTCTGGATATGCGTGAATAGATTGGGGGAGTTGCGGGTTGTCATGGTGATTGGCAGATGATGCAGCAGGATATACGTGGACTGGAGACTTGGATGCAGAAAAAGCAAATGTAATTTAAAATAAGCAATTGCGAATTGATACCTTTGAGAAAGTCTGCTGCAGGAGAGAAATATACAAGAAATGAAAGACCTCTAAGTAGCTTCAACATTGAAGGGATTTGGTCCGTAGTTCCCTGAAAGTGGCAACACACGGAAACATTGTTACATGTTGCATCTGGATAGAACTATATTTTGGCATCGTTTAGAATATTGTGTGCAGGACAGGTTACCAGATCAGCAAAAGGATGTCGAAGTATTGGACAGGGTTAGAAAACCATTTACTAGGATGTTGTCTGGTTTGGAGGATATTAGACATAAGTGGAACCTGTTACAGGTTTACAAAATTATGAGAGGTATGGATAGAATAGACAGTTCCAGTCTCTTTTTTTCCCAGAGTAGGAACATTAATTGCTAGGGGGCACAAGTTTAGGTAATTGGGGAATATTTAAAGGAGATATGAGAAGCAAGTTTTTTTTGCTGTGCTCCAGACAGAATGTGAAAGTACCCAGAATGCACTGATAGAGGAGGTTGTAGAAGAATATACAACAGCAATGATGGTATCTTGACGTGTACATGAGTTAGCAGGGAATATAATGATATACAACATTTTATAACTTCTAAAGACATCAAGTATCAGTGTAACTTAGTGGGCCGAAGGGCCTGTTCCTGTGCTGTACAGTTCAAGACAAGATTTCAGCAAGATAGTGGCCAGTTTTGATTGAATAACTCCTGATGATCAGCAGCCACATTCATGCAGATCTCTCCTCATTAATTTTCAGGTTCATGTCCTCCCTCCCACTGTGGGGAAACTCAATATGGACAATTTGACATGAATGTTGGAGCTGGTATCTGGTGACGCCATCATGACCCTCGCTCCTGTGGCCTTCTGTCTTGGACACCAGCGTCTCAGGGGACACTGCACAGACAAAAGCTGCATGTACTACATATCCTCCAATGCTGGCATCTGACACGTCAGCCTCACCATGCCATCCCAGCAGATCTCCGACCCACTGACAGTACGCTTCTGTACTTCAATGCTGCCGCTCAGAGTGCACTGACAGCTCTCATTGCAATGCTGCTGCAAGGATACTGTGCTCAGGGACACACCCAGCTCATGGACTGTCCCTCTGGGCTGCTCACTCCGTGTTTGTACAGATTCACTTTGTGCTGAATTAAATGCTCACATAATTATTGCCTTACCTCACCCTGCCTTTAGCAGTGTTACCCCTCAGCTAGAGCTACCAGGCTCACCCGCCTCCTGCATTGTCTTGGTGTTTAGTGCAAAGACAAACCCAGGAAGCTTGGTATCATTATCCACCGTCAGTCACGGTGCCTAGCACAGGGAGTCAAGGGGAGTCTCAGATCCCAGTCTGGGAGCTTGGACACGGTCAGTCAGTCTCTCGTGGTTGTTAGGGTCAGGATCCTTCCCCTGTAAAGGGGGTGGTGGTGGTGAGGAGTTGAATGTTGGTAGACTTGGAGGAAGGTATCGGTTCATTGATTAGCAAATTTGCAGATGACACTAAGATTGGTGGAGTAGCAGACAGTGAAGGGGAATGTCAGATAATACAACAGAATATAGATAGATTGGAGAGGCGGGCAGAGAAATGGCAGATGGAGTTCAATCCGGGCAAATGCGAGGTGATGCATTTCGGAAGATCCGATTCAAAAGTGAATTATACAGTGAATAGGAAGGTCCTGGGGAAAATTAAGATCTGGTATTCAGGTCCGTTGATCCTTGAATGTGGTAACGCCGGTCAGTAAAGTGGTCAAGGCAGCATATGGCATGCTTTCCTTCATTGGACGTGGTATTGAGTACAAGAATTGTCAAGTCATGTTACAGTTGTATAGGACTTTGATATAGAATATTACGTATGGTTCTGGTGTCCGCATTACCGAAAGGATGTGCATGCTTTGGAGAGGGTGCAGAGGAGGTTCATCAGGATGTTGTCTGGTATAGAGGGCGTTAGCAATAAGAAGAGATTGAATAGTTTGGGATTATTTTCATTAGAAAGACGAAGGTTGACTGGGGACCTGATTGAGGTCTGCAAAATCATGAGATGTGTAGACAAGGTGGAGCAGCAAGAAGCATTTTTCACCCAGAGTGCGGAACTCAATTACATGGAATCACGAGTTCACAGTGAGAGGGTAAAAGTTTAGGGCAGATACGCTGGAAAGATCTTTATGCAGAGGGTGATGGGGGCCTGGAACACTTTGCCAGCGGAGGGGCTACAGGCGGGAATTATAACGTCAGTTAAGATATATCCAGACAGATACATGAATGGGCAGGGAGCAAAGGGATACAGATCGTCACCAAATAGGCGATGGGTTTAGACAGAGAATCTGGACCAGTGGAGACTTAGCAGGCTGAAGAGCTTGTTCCTGTGCTGTGATTTTCTTTGTTTCAATGGTCTGCAGGTTAGATTGATCTTATAGTAGGATAAAAGATTGACACAACACTGAGGGCTGAAGGACCTGTACGGTGTTGTACTGTTCTGTGTTCTAAATAGGGAGGATTACAATGGCAGGAAGGGGTTTCAGGAGGCTGGAGAGGATGGGATCTGAATGAATAGATACATTAGGGAGGTTGACTAGGATTGTCGGATGTAACACAGACAGCAATGATCTGATCTGGAGAAGACGACACAGACTGGGAGCGTTGTGGGGACTGGAGGTGGTTTCACATGGAGCACATAGAACCACAGGGTGTTACAGAAATGTGGAGAGCTGTACGGTCTACATGTGTTCATGAAGATGGAGAGGTTAGGAGGGGTGGAGCAGTCTACAGCTAGAAGGGTGTTAGTAGGATGGAGTGGATGACACAGACAGGGAGGAATTTCAGTGAATGGAGCAGATGACAGAGATAGAGTGGGTTGTATAGACTGGAGGACTAAACAGATATGGAGGGTAGTCGTGACTGAAGATGTTTATAGGTATACATCTGCAGATTATTTAGATATGAAGGGTGTGGAGTCTGACAGATTATCCAGAAGGGCAGTAATTTTGATTGGAGACAGTATCACAGATAAGGGAGCATTAGTAACCATTTCCAACTTGGTCAAAGGGGAAAGGGTTGTAGGGGAGGGTGAGTTTACACAGGTAGGGGTGTGAGAGCTGGAGAAGGTTATGGAGATGCGTAAATGAGTGGAGATACAGGAGGGGCTTATACTGAAAGGGTGGGTGTTCGCGATGGGATGATGTAACACAGAGAGTGAGTCTTGCGAGAACTGGATCGGGAGAATCACAGGATTTCAGTCGGTTATCGGGAGTGCTGCAGGGACCGGAGAGGATTGTCGAGTCTCCACTGTGTTATCTTGTCTTTAGGACTGGAAGAGGTTACGCAGATACGGAAACACTGAAGACAATGTGTGCCGCCTTCTTTTTCTTGAAACGAGCCTCAATATCCCCCATCAGCCAGGGATCCCTAAACCTGCAAGCTTTTCCCTTCACTCTGACAGGTACACATTGGATTCTTGAGATCACACTTTTAAAAGCCTCCCATTTGCCAGTCATTCCAATTCCTTCAAACAGACTCACCCAGTGGATGGGAGCATGATGTGGAGGAGCTGGTGTTGGACTGGGATGGACAACGTTAAAAATCACACAACACCAGCTTACAGTCCAGTGGGTTTATTTGGAGGTACTGGGTTTCATAGCACTGCTTCATCAGGTGGTTGTGGAGCACAATAAACAGGCCCAGAATCTATAGCAACAGGATTACAGTGTCATGAAATGTAATGCCAAACAAATTTAGTTTAAGTTTTCATCTTTCAGAATGATCACCTGGACTTCGAAAGCTGGTGTTTGAATTAAATCTGTTGGACTATAACCTGGTGTTGTGTGATTTTTAATTAATCCAATTGACCTCTGCTCGATCCTGCCAAATAGCCCCAAAATTGGCCCTTCTCCAGATTATGACCTTAATCTATGGACCTGCCTGATCTTTTTCCATAACTGTGTTAAAAAAGAGGACAGTTGTGGTCATTGGACCCAAAGTGCTCTCCGACTGACACTTCAGTCACTTGCCTGACCTCGTTTTCTGAGGGGACGTCCCGTTTTCAGCTGCCTGAGTAGAGTGGGGCCCTCTCCATATTGATCTAGGAAACTTTCTTGGACACATTTGACAAATTTCACCCCATACAGGACTCTTACACTCTGGGTGGTCCAGTCAATACAGGGGAAGTTAAAATCTCCAACCAATACTATTCTATTATTTCTGTAGGTACCTGCAATCTCTCTTCACATCTGCTCCTCTAGTACCCACTGGCTATTTGGGGGTCCAGAACACCATCTCAACAGACTGAGCATCCCCTTTTTGTTTCTAACTTCTAGCCATATGACCTCATTTGATCACCCCAAAAGAGTATCGCCCCTAAGCACGGTTGTTATGTCCTCCGTTATCAATAAGGCAGCTGCCCCTCCTCACTTACTTGTCCTTCTGTCACGCCTGTAGCTTGTGTGTCCTGGAACACTGAGCTGCCAGTCCTGCCCTTCGCTCAGCCATGTTACTGTTATGGCTGTAATATCCCAGTCCCCAGAGCTAATCCATGCTCTGAGCTCGTCTGCCTTACCAGTCAGGCCTCGTGTGTTGAAATAAATGTCCTTTAATCCAGAAGTCTTTTCCCTCCCTATACTGTGCCCCGGATATCCGGGATAGGAAACTTGCTCTCGATGGCTGATGTGTTTTCCCCTGACTGGTTGATGATACATCTCTTACTCAGAGTCCAACCACGTGCCAAACTAGTTTAAACCCTCCAGGGTAAGACAAGCAAATCTCCCCCCAGGGATACGGGTGCCCTTCTGGTTCAAGTCAAACCCGTGCCAACTTGTTAAGGTTACCTCTACCCCAGAAGAGATCCCAACGATCCAAAAACTGAAAACCCTCCACCAGCTCCTCAGCGACATCTCCATCTGGCCTATCTTTCTATTTCTATCCTCACTGGCACGTGGCACTGGGAGTAATCAGGTGATCACAACCCTTGAGGTCCTGCTTTTTAACTTCGTTCCTCACTCCCTGTACATATTTCACAGGATCACATCCCTTTGACTAAATATGTCATGTGGACCGATGTGCACAATGACCTCTGGGTATTTACCCTGTCACTTCAGAATGTTCAGTAATCGCTCATAGACACCCTTGACCCTGATACCTGGGAGGCAGCAGACCATCCTGGGGTCTCTTCTGCAGCCACACAGCCTCTTGTCTGTCCCCCTCACAACTAAGTCTCCTATCAGTATCACTATCATTAGAGATGATCTGGCAAACCGAAACTGGGAGGACAATCTGCAGTTGGTTCTATATTTGGAAAATGAGAGTATGTTGAAGTGATACAGTGAGAATTCATGGCCAGTGTGGTCCTGACAAGGGAATAGTAAAAGCAGCAAGTCCAGCGAATACTGGGTAAGCGACATCGTGAGTTTGATAAAGAGGATACAGTGCAATAAACTCAGGTGAAGCCATTCGAAAGTATAGAGTGTGCAGGGGGGCTCCTTAAAAATGAAGGACAAACAATGGTCATTAAACATCCTTGGTAGGTAGTGTTAAGGAAAAGCCTCAAGGTACTTCAGCAGTATAGTTAGAATAAGAGAGTTACTGGGGAAAGTGTGGGGCCTGTTAGAAACCAAAGGGACAATCGGTGCATGGAGCCAGAGGAAGTAGGTGAGGTCTTCAATGAATGCTTCCCATCTGTATTCACACAGGAGCAAGGCATCGTAGCCGGAGATTTCAGTTGGGATGGGGAGTTTCTCAAGCATATTAAGATCAATAAGGAGGAGGTATGAAATGTTTTCACAGGCTTAAAGGTGGAGAAACCCCCAGTGCCCAATGAAATGTATCCCAGGCTGCTATGGGAGGTAAGGGAGGAGATTGCTGTGGCCCTGGTGGATATATTTAATACTTTGTTGGCCACAGGTAAAGTGCTGAATGACTGGAGGATCGCTAATGTAGTTCCTTTGTTCACGAAGGGCAGCAGGGACAGGCCAGGTAATTACAGGGCAGATAGTCTGAGAGCAGGGGGAGGGAAATTATTGGGAACAATTCTGAGGAACAGAATGAATCAAAATTTGGAAAGGCTGAGATCGATTTGGGATACTCTACCAAATCTGTGATGAGTAAGATCCTTTCCCAAATTCAGCTGAGATTTTTATTTGAAATTACGATTGAGGATTTTGATGAGGGCTGTGTAGATGATGTGGGTTACATGGAGTTCATTACATCGTTTGACGAGGTCCCACATAGCAGGCTGGTCCAACAGACCAATGGGATCCAAGGCAATTTGGCAAACAGGATCCACAACTGGTGGAGGGCTGTTTTACAATTGAAATTCTTTCACCAACCGGTGTACCACAGGGATCTGTGCAGGAGCTGTTGCTGTTTATTATGTCCATTCATCACTCTGATGTGAAAGCAGAAGGTATCATTAGTAGGTTTGCAAATAACATGAAAGGTGAGGATGTTGTCCATAGTGAGGTGGATGGTGCCAGGCTGCAGTCTGAAGGAAGAGGCTGAGACAGAATTTCAAGACAGGAATGTAAGTAGAAACATCAGGAAAGAGAACAGCAGACATTGAGGGAAAACTGATTGATTAAAGTGCATTTATTTTAAAATAAAAGGCCTAACAATTAAGGCAAAAGAAATTGGCGCATGGATGAGAACATGGGATTGGAATACCATAGATATCGCAGAAACACAGCTGAGAGTGGGACAGGACTGGGAGCTAAATGTTCCAGGGTACAGATTCCACAGGGAGGACAGAACAGGAGGTGAGAGAGGAAGGGGTGGAGTTTTTGATCAGTGAAATATCACTGCAGCACTTAGAGAGGGTATTCCTGTGGAACGCCCAGTGAAGCTATAATAGTGCAATTGAGAAATGGGAATGGGTCATCAGTTTGATATGACTGTACGACAGGCCCCCAACAGCCAGCGAGATTTTGAGCAACAAATATGTCGGGAGATCTCAGATATCTGTAAGAATGATAGGGTTGGAATGGTCAGTGATTTCAACTTTCCAAACCTAGTCTGGGACTGCCAGAGCGCTCAGAGCTTGAATGGGTGAAATTTGTTAGGCATGTACAAGAAAAATATCTCAGTCAGAATGTAAATGGTTGGACTGCAGGAAGGAGTAAAACCTGACCTCCCCTTGGGGAACAAGGTAGGGAAAGGGACTGAGGCATTAGTGGGGCAACACTTTGGCAAAGTGAACACAATTGTATTAGTTTGAAAATAGCGATGGAAAAACACAAGCCTGGTCCACAAGTTAAAGATCAAAATTCATCTTGCCACAATCCAGAAGATATTAGTGAAGAGCTTTTGGCAATTGTTTGTGGAGGCTATTTGCAGGTAAAGGGACGTCAGGCAGGTGGAAAGCTTTCAAAAGAGCGATAAAATGAGAGTTAAGGGACACCATATTTCTGTTATGTGAAGGACAATGCTGACACAAGTGAGATACACTGGATGACTGGGGGCATTGAGGCACTGGTCAACAAAAATGGGATACGTGTCACATGTAGGCAGCTGGATTAAGGGAATCCATTGAAGAACATAGCGGATGGAGAAATTCATTTAAGAGGGAAATCAGAAGTGCACAAAGGGGACCACAAAAAGCATTGACAGATCAGACTGAGGAAAATCCAAAGAGATTTTTCAAGTATATTCTTCAGGAGATTAACTAGGGACAGAATATGGCTCCTTGACGATGAATGGGGCCATCCAAGTATGGAAACACAGGAGATGGGTGAGATCCTGAACAAAAATTTCATGTTTGAACTTAACTTGGAGAAATGCTGGGGAAGTCAGGGAATAAGGAACAGTGACGTCTTCAAAAGACTCCACTTAAGAGAACAAGAGGTACTGAAGGTTCTAAAATACATGTAAGATGGACAAATCCTTGGGAACTAATCAAGTATATCCCAGGATATTGCGGGAAGCTCAGGAAGAAATTGAGGGAGTCCCATAAAGAGATATTTCTATCACTGATAGCCATGGGTAATGAGCTGGAAGCCTGGAGGGTGGCTAAGGTTGTGCCAGTGTTTAGGAAAGGCTGCAAGGGAAAGTCAGGGACACCAACACCAATTAGTTTGATGTCAGTGATGCAGACGTTGTTGGAAGTGATTCTGCGGGACAGGAGTTACATACATTTGCAACGACAAGGATTGATTAGGGATAATCAGCACAGCTTTGGAACACTGCCTACAATTCTGATCATCCTGATGTGGGAAGCATTTCCTGAAACTGCAAATGGAGCAAAGATTGACGAAGATGTTACTGAACTGGAGGGTTTGACAGAAATGGATAAGCTGGAAAGCAACATAGGGGAATGAGATAGATTTGGCAGATAAGTTTAAGTATAATGCGAAGAATTCTCTACAGCACACAAGTACAAAAAAGCAACTGGAGAGACACTAGCGCTCCTCAATGATCAGTGGGGCCATCCAAGTGTCGAACCACAGGAGATGGGCGAGAGCCTAAATGAGCGCTTCATGTCAGAACGTACTGTAGACAAAGACAAGGAAACAAAGGGAAAGAAACAGTGATGGCTTGTAAAGAGTCCCCATTACAGAAGGGATGGTGCTGGAGGTCTTAGAACACAAAGGTAGAGAAAGCACTAGGTCCTGAATAAGTGCATACCAGAACGTTGTGGCAAAGTAGTAGCAGGGACACGAGTAGAAATATTTATATCATTGTCCTTCACATTTACACTGGACGTAGGTGGCTGAGGGGTGACCTTATAAAGGTTTATAAAACCATGAGGGGTACAGGTAGCCAACGTCTTTACCCCAGGCCAGTGGAGTCCATAACTAGATGGGATTGAACTGCAGAAGGATAAGGTGTTAGCAATTCTGGAAAGTGAAAACAAAGGTCCCCTGGGCCAGATGGGATTTATTCTTAGCTTCTCCGGGAGGCCAGTAAGGAGACTGCTGAGCCTTTGGCTTTGATCTTTATGTCGTCATTGCCTTCAGGAATAGTGTCAGAAGGCTGGAGCTGCAAATGTGTTGCTGGTCAAAGCACAGCAGGTTAGGCAGCATCTCAGGAATAGAGAATTCGACGTTTCGAGCATAAGCCCTTCATCAGGAATAAGAGAGAGAGAGCCAAGCAGGCTGAGATAAAAGGTAGGGAGGAGGGACTAGGGGGAGGGGCGATGGAGGTGGGATGGGTGGAAGGAGGTCAAGGTGAGGGTGATAGGCCGGAGTGGGGTGGGGGCGGAGAGGTCAGGAAGAGGATTGCAGGTTAGGAGGGCGGTGCTGAGTTGAGGGAACCGACTGAGACAAGGTGGGGGGAGGGGAAATGAGGAAGGCTGGAGGACAGCAAATGTTGTCCCCTTGACCAAGATGGGGAATAGAGACATTCCGGGGTAATTATAGAGCTGTGAGCTTTCCTTCGATTCTGGGTAAAGTGTTGGAAAGGCTTGTAAAGGCTAGCATTTATAATCATCTGGAGATGAATACGTTGATGAGGGATAGTCAGCACGGTTTTGTGAAGGGTAAGTCATGCCTCACAAACCTTGTTGACTTCTTTGAGTGGACCAAACAGGTGGATGTGGGTAAAGCAGAACTTGGTAGTGCAGATAAGCAGAGAGATTACTGTGTCCATGTACTGAGATCGCTGAAAGTTGCCACCCATTTTGATAGGGTTGTTAAGAAGGCATTCAGCGTGTGAGCTTTTATTGGTACAGGGATTGAGTGTCGGAACCATGAGATAATGCTGCAGCTGTACAAAACTCTGGTGCGGCCACATTTGGAGTGTTGCCTATGGTCCAGGTCACCGCTTTAGAAGAAGGATGTCAAAATATTTGGAAAGGGTTCCGAGGAGTCTTACTACAATGTTACCTGGTACTGTGTGAGGTGTCATGAGGAATGCTGAGGGACTTGAATCTGTTTGTGTTTGAGAGAAGAGTTGAAGGCCAATTGATTGAGACATATAAGATAATCAGAGGGTGACACGGGTTGGACAGTGAGAGCCTTTTCCCTCGGATGGCGATGCCTAGCACGAGGCCAAATAGCTTTAAATTGAGGTAGCAATTAATATTAGTATTAATTAATAGATATGGAACAGATGCCAGAAGTAGGTTCTTTACTCAGAATAGTAGCCTGGCACACTGACCTCGACACCGCTGAAGCCAAACGCCAACTCGAGGACACCTCTTCCTATTGCCCCCTTGACCATGACCCCAACACCCATCACCAGACCATCGTCTCCCAGACCATACAGAACCTCATCACCTCAGGAGATCTCCCACCCACAGCTTCCAACCTCATAGTCCGGGAACCCCCCTCTGCCCGGTTCTACCTCCTTCACAATATCCACAAGCCTGACCGCCCTGGCCGACCCATTGTCTCAGCATGCTCCTGCCCCACTGAACTCATCTCTAACTACCTCGATACTGTCTTATCCCCCAGTCCAGGAACTCCCCACAAACGTTCGAGACACCACCCACGCCCTCCACCTCCTCCAAGACTTCAGTTTCCCCGGCCCACAAAGCCTCATCTTCACCATGGATATCCAATCCTTCTACACCTCCATCCGCCATGACCCGAGCCTCCAAGCCTGCCGTTTTTCCCTCTCCAGGCGTTCCCCAACAGTACCCATCCACTCCCATTCGTTTGGCCGAACTGGTCCTCACCCTTAACAATTTCTCCTTCAAATCCTCCCACTTTCTCCAGACCAAAGGGGTAGCAATGGGCACACATATGGGCCCCAGCTATGCCTGTCTCTTTATTGGCTACATAGAACAGTTGATCTTTCGTAATTACACCGGCACCACTCCCCACCTCTTCCTCCGCTACACTGATGACTGTATTGGCGCCTCCTTGTGCACCTGACCTTAAATTTACCTAGACCATCTCTGACACCTCCCTACCCTTCCTGAACCTCTCCATCTCCATTAATGACGCCCGACTTGACAGTGACATTTTTTTTTACAAACCCACCGACTCCCACAGCTACCTGGATTACACTTCTTCACAGGAGAAAGTGAGGACTGCAGATGCTGGAGATCAGAGCTGAAAATGTGTTGCTGGAAAAGCGCAGTAGGTCTGGCAGCATCCAAGGAACAGGAAATTCGACGTTTCGGGCATAAGCCCTTCATCAGGAATGAAGGGCTTATGCCCGAAACCCACTTCTTCCCAAAACCCACTTCTTCCCACTCTACCTCTTGCAAAAATGCCATCCCGTATTCCCAATTTCTCCGCCTCCCCTGTATCTGCTCCCAGGAGGACCAATTCCACCACAGAACACACAAGATGGCCTCCTTCTTTCGAGAACGCAATATCCCTTCCCACGTGGTTAAAGATGCCCTCCAATGCATCTCGTCCACATCCCACACTTCCGCCCTCAGACCCCACACTTCCAACCATAACAAGGACAGAATGCCCCTGGTGCTCACCTTTCACCCTCCAATCTTCTCATAAACCAAATCATCCGCCGAAATTTCTGCCACCTCCAAAAAGACCCCACCACCAGGGATATATTTCCTTCTCCATCCCTTTCCGCCTTCTGCAAAGACTGTTCCCTCTGTGACTACCTGGTCAGATCCATGTCCCCCCCCAACAACCCACCCTCCCATCCTGGCACTTTCCCCTGCCACCGCAGGAACTGTAAAACCTTTGCCCACACTTCCTCCCTCACCTCTATCCAAGTCCCTAAAGGAGCCTTCCACATTCAATGTTTTACCTACACATCCACTAATATCATTTATTGTGTCCATTGTTCCCGATGTGGTCTCCTCTACATTGGGGAGACTGGCGCCTTCTAGCAGAGCGCTTTAGGGAACATCTCTGGGACACCCACACCAATCAACCACACCACCCCGTGGCCCAACATTTCAACTCCCCATCCCATTCTGTCGAGACATGGAGGTCCTGGGCCTCCTTCACCGCCGCTCCCTCACCACCAGACGCCTGGAGAAAGAACGCCTCATCTTCCGCTGCGGAACACTTCAACCCCAGAGCATCAATGTGGACTTCAACAGTTTCCTCATTTCCCCTTCCCCCACCTCACCCTAGTTCCAAACTTCCAGCTCAGCACTGTCCCCATGACTTGTCTAGGCTTGCCCTACTTGCCTGTCTCCTTTTCCACCTATCCACTCCACTCTCTTCTCCCTGACCGATCACCTTCATCCCCTCCCCCACTCACTTATTGTACTCTATGCTACTTTCTCCCCACCCCACCCTCCCTCTAGCTTATCTCTCCACGCTTCAGGCCCACTGCCTTTATTCCTGATGAAGGGCTTTTGCCCGAAACGTCGATTTCGCTGCTCCTTGGATGCTGCCTGAACTGCTGTGCTCTTCCAGCACCACTAATCCAGAATCTTTACTCGGAATAGTCAGGGCATGGAATTCATGGCCTGAAATAGTGGTAGACTCGCCAACTTTAAGGGCATTTACACAGTCATTGGATAGGCATATGGATGAGAATGGAGGAGGGAAGATTAGATGGGCTTCAGATTGGTTCCACAGGTTGGCACACATTGAGGGCTGAAGGGCCTGTACTGCACTGTCATGTTCTATGTTCTGTGTTCTGGAGGGCATAAGCAGGAGATGGAAGAGGAAAAAACTAAAAAGGGTTTGGAGGAGAAGGTTTTCCACACAGAGAATGGTGCAGGTATGAAATGGGTTTCGAGGGGAACTGGTAGAGAAAAGTACAATAACAAAATGGAAAAGACATTTGGGCAGGTACATGGAGAGGAGAAGGTTTGAAGGGATATGGGTCAAGTGCAGGGAAACGCAACTCGTTCAGGGACTCTGGTCAGCATGGACTAGTTGGATGGAAGGAAATGTTTCCGTGCTGCATGACCCTGTCTCCTGTTATTGGAGGAGGAGACTACTGAGATAAGGCATGTTATAGACACTGAAGCAAGTTACAGCGATAGGGATGGTAGTCTGGAATGCAGTGCAATTCAAATATGTGGAGGGAGTATAGGGAAGGGAGGAGGTTACCGGGACAGGAACTGTTATAGGAGTTACAAATTATTGAAGACACGAGTCACCGAGACATGCCATGCATAGAGTGTTGCACAGTAGTGAGTCTCAGCACAACAGAACTTACTATAGGGGTGTTGATTGAGCCTGGCATGTGTCTGTACTGTGCTCCCCTTCCAGCACTGTATCTATGTCATGTTTTGTTAGCCGATGTTTGGAGCTCTCTCTTTGCTCTCTGCTGTTCACTTACCTCACTGCAAGATTTATTGAAGACTCCAAATCTCCCTTCCCTTTGTCTCTCTGGCTGATCAACCATCTTCAATGTGGCCATGGACGAGACAGCCAGCAGCTGGGAAGTCTATTGAGTCAGGACCTTCCTAATATGTACAGGAGTCAGAGGAATAGACAGTATGGGAAATTAGACTGATCCCGTGAGGGATACACATGGAGAATGGCACTAAGTCCAACAGGGATCTGAAAAACCCTGTCCCCATCCCTGGCCTGTGCTGCTGCGTCTCTCTGGAGTGAAGACTTCAATTGGCTCAGGATCCAGAGTAGATGCAAGAGTGAGAGACACTGACAGAGGCAGCAATTAGACCCTCACAGCGAGGGATGCCACATGGAGTGAGACTGAGTGATATCACCAGAGGTCAGGAAGATTTCATAACGAAAAAATCATGTCGGAAGAACAGGTTTAGGTTCCTGATGCCCTGGTATCAGTGCTCAGGAATGAGCAACCTTTGAGCAGGTGAAGTGATGACCTTGTGGTATTATTGCGAGAGCATGTATCCAAAAGCTCACCCAATGTTCAGTGGAGGCAGGTTTAAATCACACCATCAGAAATGGTGGAATTTGCGATCATCATTTTTTTTTTAAATTGCTATTAACAATCCATGAATAAGTACGAAATCATTGCTGATGTCCAAAACAATGTTTGTTCATCAAAAATACACTAGGGGACATCTGCCATCCTCATGTGGTCTGTAGGACATCCCCACAACAAAGTGTTTGCCTCTGAAATGGCTGAGCAAGTTACTCAGCTCAAGGACAGCTCGGGCTGGGCAAGAAAGACTGGTCAGTCAGAGACACCAACATCCCACACTTAAGTTCAAAAATAAACCATTCAGATGGTCCCACTGGAAGTGTGCTGGGACCAGTATCCTGGCCAATCACGTCAGTAGGTTTAGGGACAGGGCTTTAAACTGACAGAGAGGATGCGGGGACAGGTTTCAGGTGAAAGGAGCTTTCCAAATCCAAATAGAAAAGGTGAAGCGTCGGAACAGCATGGGGATTGCGTCTGAAGACAAGCAGAAAGGAACAGGATGGGACCAAGTTTAACTAAAACTGTACGTCAGCGAATCAATTTGTGACAGGAAATTGTAGGAAACAGTAAATTATGTTTTTTTTTGTGGAATGGACAAAGTCTCTGCCATAAGGTAGATGGATTTGTGACAGAGATAAAAGAGAGTTAGACACCAGGGTGACGTGGTTACAGGGTGAACAAAAGGTGGACATAAATATTCAATGGTTCACAACCTTGTGGAAACGCAGGCAAAGTGAACAATGCTGACAATAATGGGTAACAAAGGCATGACAGAGAAAGCATTTGGCATCAGATCATGAAGTAGAGTCAGTCTGAATGTAAATTCTGGCTACTACTTGCCAAGGACACAAGCAGCAGAACAGTTTTAGGGCACTGAACAGCATTTCATTGCTCATCACTGCATTAAACAGGAACTCGTTGGAATTTTTAATAAAGGCATAATGACAATTCAGTGAAAATTCAAAATTCGTATAATCTTGACAATCACACTGACAACAGTGATATTGGAAGGGAAGTTCAGAGAATTTTTTTCTGTGTTTCTTTAAATAACACATTGTGCAACTGGCTCTGTCAGATCAACCGTTGTGTGATGAAAGTTAGTGAATGAGTAATGTCACCTGGAGAGATCCTCTGGGAAATTGTGATAAAGTGCGTTTTAAAGAAATATAAAATTTTAAAGTGAATCACAGAAAGGACAAGCTACAATTAAAAACAAAAATTGCCAATTACATGAGTTTGAGAGGAGAACTGACCAAGCTAAACAAGCTAAACAGACTGAAACATGTGTGTGCGTAAATGAACAGTGGTAAACATTTGAAGGAACAGTGTAAATCACTCAAAAAAAGGATATTCCATTGAAATAGACAAAACCTCAACAAGAAACTCACACCTGTCCCTTACTCAGGACAAAATGGATCATATTAGATTATGAGGCTGAGAAGTACTTTAAATCCTAA
The DNA here is from genome assembly GCF_020745735.1 of Hemiscyllium ocellatum. NCBI lineage: Eukaryota > Metazoa > Chordata > Chondrichthyes > Orectolobiformes > Hemiscylliidae > Hemiscyllium > Hemiscyllium ocellatum. The sequence goes on along the minus strand of NC_083439.1, from coordinate 42,554,998 downwards.
AGTGCGAGAGTGTTTTAGGAGTAAGATTTAAAGTGGTTGCAAAGGGTCTGTTAGCAGGAGGAGGGCAATTGGAAGAGGAATCCCTGTGAGGGTATAATGTCAGAATAGGAACAGGGAGAGGTGAAGGTGCTGGAGGTGGTGAGAGTGTGACAGAGAGTGGTCAGGGCCTGAAGTGTGTTTCAAACTAAGTACAAGTGTTGCAGCTGGAGGGGTTTGCAGAGGTAGGGAGGGACATATGTATTTTTATTTAATTATTTATGGGATGTGGGTGTCACTGCCTGGACTTACATTCGTTTACCACACTCTTAATTACCCAGAGGGCAGCACAGAGTCAGCCCTCTTATTGTGGGTCTGGAGTCACATGTTGGCCAGACCAGGTGAGAATATTTGTTGTCCTTGCCTAAAGAAGGGAAGTGAACCTGATGAGTTCTTCCGACTGATCAGCAATGTATTTATGGTGGCCTCGCCAATGTCTTGTACAGATACAACATGACATCCCAACTCCTACTCTCCATGCTCTGCCCAGTGAAGGTAACCATCCCAAACGCCTGCTTCACCAGCCTGCCTGCCTGTGACGCAACTTTCAAAGAACTGTGTACCTGCATCCCTGGGTCACTGACTGATAACACCACCCAGGGCCCGAACATTAACTGTACAAGTCCCACCCTGGTTTGTTTCACCACAATGGAACACTTCACATTTATCTAATTCAACTCCATCTGCTATTCTTCAGCCCACTCTCCCAGCAGTACTGTTCATCCTGTTGTATCACAGATAACCTTCATCACTGTCCAGTTTACCACCAATTTCAGTATCACCCAAAAACCTTACTTACCAGGAAACTATTTACCCAAATGACAAACAACAGGGGACCCACGACACCGCTGGTCACGTGCCTCCAGTCAGAAAAACAACATGTCTCCTATCACCCTCTATCTACAACCATCAAGCCAATTTTGTACCCAGTTGACTAGCTTCTCCTGAATGCCATATCCTTTTACACTGATCTGAGCTTATTACCCATTTACCATACGGAACGTAGAACACAGAACAGTACAGCACAAGACACTTCGGCCATGATGCCATGCCAACATTTTATCCGACTATAAGACCAAACTAACTTCCATAAGCTTAATTTTGCTATCATCCACGTGCTTATCCAAGAGTCTATTAAATGTCCCGAAAGTATCTAATTTTACCACCACCACTGTCAGTGCATTCCAACCACCTACCATTCTCTATCCTTTTATCCATCCTCCATTCACCTTAAAATTACACCCCCTTGTAATATCCATTTATGCCATAGGAGAAAAAGTCTCTCACTATTCACTCTCTCTGTGCCTCTCATCATCTTGTTCACCTCTACCACTTTGGCCCACCCCTTTCTTCACTCCAATGAGAAAAGCCTTAGCTCCCTCAGCCTTTCTTCATAAGAAATGCTCTCCATTCCAGGCAGCATCCTGGTAAATCTCCTGTGTACACTCTATAAAACTTACACATCCTTCCTGTAAAGACGGGACCAGAACTGAACACAATATTCCAAATGTGGTCTCACCAGGATGCTATAAAGATGCAGTAAAACCTCACTGTTCTTCAAATAAATCCCCTTGCTAAGGAAAGCAAACACAACATATGCATTTTTAACAACCTTATCAACGTGTGTGGCAACTTTGAGGAATCTATGAACATGGACCCCTTCATCTCTCTGATCCTCCATACGGCCAAGCATTCTGCCTTTCACCCTGCATTCTGTACTCAAATTCCACCTTCCAGAATGAAACTCCACCAGATTGGCAAGCTTATTAACCCACTCTCCAACATCCACATCCAAGTCATTTATAAAAATCACAGAGAGCAGAGCAGAGTCCCAAAGCCGACTGTTACAGAACACCACTGGTCACTGAGCTCCAGGCTCAATACTGTCTATCTGCTGCCATACTCTGTCTTCTCTGGGCCATCCAATCATGTATCCAGACAGACTGATTTCCCTGTATCCCATGCCTCCTTATTTTCTGTATGAGCTTCAACATATTCTGTCATATCTTCAAAGAATTCAATAAGGTTTGTGAGGCATGAACTGTCCCTCACAAACCCGTGCTGACTGTCTAAAATTTAACTATGGTTTTCCAAGTAGTCATAAATTCTGTCTGTCAGAGTCCTTTCCAATTATGTGCACCCCACAGACATTAGACCAAATCTGTAATTCCCAGGATTCTCCCTCCGTAACATGGCCCAGTCTCTACAAATCTTCCCTTCTCTGCCATGTTCCCCAAAAGGGCACTGGCGGGTGGGGGTTATAGAGACAGGGAGGGATATCAGGACAGGAGGATTTTGCAGACATTCGGAGGCTTGCAGTGCCAAAAGGAGGATTCAGTAATTAGGAGGGTACATGATAATGAACGTATTTGAGGAGGGAGGGAGGGAGGATTGTTGCAAAATGAAAGGTTTCACAGTTTAGGTGCTTTGCAAGAGGTTACTGAGTTGAGGAAGGTTTAAGCACTGGTGGATTTTACATAAACATGATTTTGAATGCAATGGCAGGAAGAGGATGCAGGAAGCTGGAGAGTATGGGGTCAGACTGAAGTTACACAAATGGGAAGATTTGTCAGGAGTGGAGGTGTTCACAGAGACAGCAATAGTCTGATCTGGAGCAGAGGAGCCAGATTGGGAGGGATATGGGACTGCAGGTGGTTTGACAGGGAGGGAGGATCATAGGCCCACAGGAGGTTACAGAAACGTGTTGAGCTGTAGGACCTGCAGGAGTTCATGGAGATGGTGAGGTTGGGGGGATGGAGCAGTTTACAGGGATAAGGATAGTGGGAGGACAGTGCTGGTTTATACTGACAGGGACTATTTAGGGAATGGAGCAGATTTCAGAGATGATGTAGGTTGTATAGACCTCCATGTCATGTGTACTGGTGTGCACAATTACCACTGGTTAATTGCCCTCCCTCTGGGGAAAGAGGCAAAATCCAACCTCCCCTTGGGAAACAAGGTAGGGAAAAGGACTGAGGTGTTAGTTGGGGAGCACTTTGACAAAGTGACCACAGCTATATTAGTTTGAAAACAGTTATGGAAAAGGACAGGCCTGGTCCATAAGTGAAACATCAACATTGGCCTGCCCCAATCCAGAAGGTATTAGTCAGGAGCTTTTAACAGTTGATTGTGGAGATTATTTGCAGGTAAATGGACCTCAGGCAGGTGGGAAGCTTTCGAAAGAAAGATAAAATGAGAGTTCAGGGTGAGGATATTTCTGTTAGTGCGAAGGACAATGCTGATTACAAGTAGAAAATTCTGGATGACTGGGGTTATTGAGGTTCTGGTCAAGAAAAAAGGCGGTCCATGTCATATATGTCCAGCTGGATTCCTCAAAGAACATTGTGGGTGCAATAATACACTGAAGTGGGAGAGCAGGAGGGCAAAAAGGAAACCTGAGAAAACTTTGGCTGGTAATGCTGAGGAAAATTCAAAGGGATTCTACATGAATATTAACGAGAGAAGATAAACTAGGCACAGAATGTGTCCCCTTGAAGATCAATGGGATAATCCATTCGTGGAACCACAAGAAATGAGTGAGATCCTCGACGAAAACTTCACATCAGAACTTAAAGACTGGGGACGTCAGGGAAATAAAGTCTTCAAAAGACTCTGTATATCAGGACAAGAGTTGTTGGAGATTTTAAAATGCGTAAAAATTAGACAAATCCCTGGAGCTAATCATGTATATCTGAGGACATTGGGGGTAACTCATGAAGAAGTGCCCCTTAAAGAGGTATTCATATCAGTGACAGTCACGGGGGATGAGCTGGAAGCCTGCACAAGTAGTGTCTCACAAATTTGACTGAGTTTGTTGAAGAGCTGAAAATGTGTTGCTGGAAAAGCGCATCCGGTCAGGCAGCATCCAAGGAACAGGAGGTTCGAGCTTCTGCCCGAAACGTCGAATCTCCTGTTCCTTGGATGCTGCCTGACCTGCTGCACTTTTCCAGCAACACATTTTCAGCTCTGATCTCCAGCATCTGCAGACCTCACTTTCTCCTCGATGAGTTTGTTGAAGAGGTGACTAAGAATATACATGGTGACAGAACAGGAATCGTTGTCTATACTGACCACAGCAAGGCCTTGGACAGGGGTTAGCGTGGAACACTGGTTAGTAAGGTTAGATCACAGGGAGAGCTATCCAACTGGATACAAAATTGGCTTGACAGGAGGAGACAGAGGGTGGTGGGAGAGGCTAGTTGTGCAGACAACGGACCTATCGCTAGCGGTGTGCAATAAGGAACATTACTAGATTCACTGTTATGCATCATTTACAGAAATTATTTCGGCAAGAGCATAGGAGTCATTGTTAAAAAGTTTGTTGATGAAAGTCCGGATAGAACACGGGTTATAGTGCGCAGGGAATACAGTTATCGAGGGGGATCGAGGGCCACATTTGTTCAGGTCATCCAGAATGGATGTGTAAGCTTTGGAAATGATTCAGAGGAGATTTACTAGGAAGTTAGCTGGTATGGAGGGAAGGTCTTATGAGGAAAGGCTGAGGGACTTTAAGCTGTTTTGTTCAAGAGAATGTGTTTGAGGTCACTTAATTGAGATATATAAGATAATCAGCAGGAGAGATGGGTTGGACAGTGAGAGCTTTTTCTCTTGGATGGCGATGCCTAGCACGAGGAGAGATAGCTTTAAATTGAGGCAGATATTAATATGAATAAATAGATGTGGGATAGATGCCAGCGGTAGGTTCTTTACTCAGAATAGTCGGGGTCAACTCTAAAGGCATTTAAACGGTCTTTGGGTAGGGATATGGACAAGAATTGGAATGGTGTTTGTTTGATTGGCTTCAGATTGGGTCTACAGGTTGGCGCAAAATCGAAGAGAGAAGGGGCTGTATTGCGCTGTCATGTTCTGTGTTCTAGTGGGCATAAATATGAGATGGGAGAGGAAATACTTAAAAGAGATTTTAGGAGAAAACTTTCTACACAGAGGATGGTGCAGTTATGGAAACAGCTTCCAGCGGAAATGGTAGAAAACAGTGCAATTACATCATGTAAAAGTTGGGCAGGTACATGGGGAGGAGAAGGTTTGAAGGGATACGGGTCAAATACAGGGAAACGCAACTCGTTCATGGACTCTGGTCAGCATGGTCTAGTTGGTTGAAGGAACAGTTTCCGTGCTGCATGCCACTGACTACATTTATTGGAGGAGGAGACTACTGAGATAAGGAATGTTGTAAACACTGAAGCAAGTTACAGCGATAGGGATGGTAGTCTGGAATGCAGTACATTTCAAATATGTGGAGGGACTATTGGGCTAGGAGGAGGTTACAGAGATAGGAACTGTTATAGGAGTTACAAATTATTGAAGACATAGAGATCTGGAAAATCTGGAGAGAGAGAAGAGAGACAGAGAGACAGAGAGAAAGCGAGAGCAAGAGCAAGAGTGAGATACTAAGTGATATCACCAGAGTCCTGGGAGATATCAGGAACACATAACTGTGTTGGAATAACAAATTTTGCTTCATCATGCGCTGATATAACCGGTCAGGAATGAGCAACCTGTGGTCAGGTGAAGTGATGGCCTCGTGGTATTATTGCTAGAGCATGTATCCAAAAGCTCAGCTAATGTTCAAGGGATGCAGGCTGGAATCCCACCATCAGAAATGGTGGAATTTGAAATCAATAATTTTAAAAATAGCAATTAACAATCCACAAATAAATGTGAGGCCATTGCTGATGTACAAAAAACCCAAACACTCGTCCTTTCGAGAAGGACATCTGCCCATCCTCACGTGGTCTGCACGACATCCCCACAGCAAAGTGTTTGCCTCTCAATGACCCACTGAAATGGCCGAGCAAGTTACTCAGCTCAAGGGCAGCTCGGGCTGGGCAAGAAAGGCTGGTCAGTCAGAGACACCCACATCCCATACCTGATTTACAAAATAATCCATTGCGATGGTCCCAGTGGAACCGTGCTGGGACCAGTGTCCTGGCCGATCATGTCGGTAGGCCTATGGACAGAGCTTTCAACTGACAGAGAGGATGTAGGGACAGGGTTCAGCTGAAAGGAGCTTTCCAAATCCAAAGAGAAAAGGTGTAGCATTGGAACAGCATGGGAATGTGGCTGAAGACAAGCAGAAAGGAACAGGATGGCACAGAGTTTAACTAAAACTGTACATCAGTGAATAGATTCGTGACGGAAAATTGTGGGAAATAGTAAGTTATGTTTTATTTTGAAGAGACGTCGCTGCAATAAGGTAGATGGGGTTAAGACTCAGATAAAAGAGATTTAGACAACAGAGAGACATGGATACAGGGTGAGCAAAAATATTCAATGGTTCACAATCTTGTGCAAACTCAGGCAAAATGGGTAACACTAACAATAATGGATAACGAAGGCGAAAGCATTTCAGCATAGATCATGAAGTAGAGTCAATCTGAATGTAAATACTGGCTACTACGTGCCAAGGACACAAGCAGCAGAACAGTTTTAGACAACGAACAGCATTCCATTGCCCATCACTGCATTACATAGGAACTCATTGGAATTGTTAAAAAAGGCTTGGGGATAATTCAGTTAAACTTCTATTTTCGTATAATCTTGTCAATCACACTGGCAACAGTGATATTGGAAGAGAGGTTGGGAGAACTTTTCAATGTTTCTTTGAATAACACATTGTGCAACTGGCTAGGGATGTAACTATGTCAGATCGACCGTTGTGTGATGAAACTTAGTGACTGAGTAATGTCACTTGGCGAGATCCACTGGGAAATTGTGATGAAGTGCAGTTTAAAGGAATTTAAAGTTTTAAAGTGAATCACAGAAAGGATAAATTATAACTAGAAACAAAAATAGCCAGTTACATGAGGCTGAGAGGAGAACTGACCAAGATAAACAAGCTAAACAAACTGAAATATGTGTTTGTAAATGAACAATGGAAAACATTTGAGGGACAGTGAAAAATACTTAACAAAAGGACATTCCATTGAAACATAAACCTCAGCAAGAAATTCCCACCCGTCCCTCACTCAGGGCAAAATGGATCATATTAGATTATGAGGCTAAGACGATCATCAAAAAGTACTTAAAATCCTGAAGTAAGAGAATATTTGAGGAGAAAGTGTTAAAGGGATTGCAAAGGGTCTGCTACCAGGAGGAGGGCAGTTTGAATGGGAATCCTGATCAGGGTTTAATGATACGACAGGAACAGTGAGAAGTGAAGGTGCGGGAGGTGGTGAGAGTGTTACAGAGAGTGGTTCGGGCCTGAACGGTGTTATAAAGCCAGTACAGATTGCTGAAGATGGAGGGGTTTGCAGAGATAGGGAGGGACACGTGTATTTTAATTTATTCATTAACGAGATGTAGGTGTCACTGATTGGACCAGCATTCTTTGTCCCACTGCGAATTGCCCAGAGATAGCACAGGGTCAGCCATATTGCTGTGGGTCTGGAGTCACATGCAGGCCAGACCAGGTTAGAATGTCAGATGTCCTTCACTAAAGGAATTAGTGAACCTGATGCGTTCTTCCTACATATTAGCAATGCTTTTACGGTGACCTCACCAGTGTCTTGTACAGACACAACATGATAAAAACAAGGGCAGCAGATGCTGGAAACCAGAGTCTAGATTATCGTGGTACTGGAAACGCACAGCAGGTCAGGCAGCATCTTGACATCCCAACTCGTACTCTCAATGCTCTGCCCAATGAAGGTAACCATCCCAAACGCCTGCTTCACCCGCCTGTCTACCTGTGACACCACTTTCAAAGAACTGTGGACCTGCATCCATGGGTCTCTGACTGACAACACTACCCAGGACCCGAACATTAACTTTACAAGTCCCACTCTGGGTTATTTTACCAAAATGGAACATTTTGCATTGATCTAATTAAACTCCATCTGCTATTCTTCAGCCCACTATCCCAGCAGTACTGTTCATCCTGTTGAATCACAGACAGCCTTCTTCACTGTCCATTTTACCACCAAATTCAGTATCACCGAAAACACTTTCTTACCAGGAAACCAATATTCCCATCCAAACCATGTATCCAAATGACAAACAATATTGGACCCACTACACCGCTGGTCACATGCCTCCAGTCAGAAAAACGACACGTCTCCCATCACCCTCTGTCGCCTACCATCAAGCTAATTTTGTATCCAGTTGACTAGCTCCTCCTGAATGCCATATCCTTTTACGCTGATCTGAGCTTATTAGGAGAAAGTGAGGACTGCAGATGCTGGAGATCAGAGCTGAAAATGTGTTGCTGGAAAAGCGCAGCATCCAAGGAACAGGAGAGTCGACGTTTCGGGCATGAGCGATTCTTCAGGAATTTTTTACCCAGCTTATTACCCAGTTTACCGTAGAGAACATAGAACACAGAACAGTACAGCACAAGACCCTTCGGCCATGATGCTATGCCAACCTTTTACCCGACTGTAAGATCAAACTAACCTACATACCCTTCATTTTACTATCATCCATGTGCCTAACCAAGGTTCTATTAAATGCACCATTACACCCATCGACCACTCTCTGTGTAAAGAACCTCGATCTGAAATCTCCCCATACCCATCCTCTAATCACCTTAAAATTATGCCCTTTTATACCATGCATGCCATGGGATAAAGAGGTCTCTGACTATTCACTCTATCTTTGCCTTCACACCCTCTTATTCACCTCTACCAATTCGCCCCTCAACCTTTCTTCACTCCAATGAGAACAGCCTAAGCTCATTCAACCTTTCTTCATAAGATATGCTCTCCAGTCCAGGCAACATCCTGGTAAATCTCCTCTTCACCTTCTCTAAAGCTTTCACATCCTTCCCGTAATGAGGGGGTCTGAACTGAGCATAATATTCTAAGTGGCGTCTAAACAGGGCTCTCTAGAACCTCAGCATAACCTCATGGCTTTAAAACTCAATCCCCCAGCTAATGAAAGCCAATAAAACATATTCCTTCTTAACAACATTATCAGCTTGGGTGGCAAATTTGACAGATCTCTGGTCGTGAAATTCAAGATCCATCTGTTCTTCCACACTATCCAGTATTCTGTCTTTTTCCCTGTATTCTGCAAAATGAATCACTTCACACTTTTCCAGATTTGACTTCATCTGCCACTTCTCAGCCCAGCTCTACATCCTGTCAACGTCCCGTTGCAACCTCCAACAGACATCCACACAATTCACCACTCCACCAACCTTCGTCTCATTGGCAAAGTTTCTATCCCACTCTTCCACTCAGACATCCAAGTCATTCGTAAAGTCACAAAGAGCAGAGCTCCTGTAACCTCTCCCTGCAGAAAACCACTGGTCACCGAGCTCCAGGCTGAATGCTTTCCATCTGTCATCACCCTCTGTCTTCTATGGGCCAGGAATTCTGTATCCAGACAGACAGGTTTCCCTGCATCCCACGCTCTGTAACGTTTCAATGAGCCATAAATGCATTTTGTCACATTCTCAAAGGGTTCAATAAGATTTGTGAGGCATGATCTGTCCCTTACAAAGCCATGCTGACTCTCTGTAATCAAACTATGGTCTTCTAAGAAATCATGAATCCTGTCTCTCAGCGTCCTCTCCAATAATCTGCACATCACAGACTGAAGACTGACAGGTCTGTAGTTCCCAGGATTATCTCTATTCCCTTTCTTGAAAAAACGTATGGCTGATTCACCTAACCTGCTCATCTTCAGATGGTGCGTGGAAACCGGAGCACCTGTCGGGAACCCATGCAGACATGGAGAGAATGTGCAAACTCCACACAGTCAGTCGCCTGGGGCTGGAATGGAATTCGCGCCCCTGGTGCTGTGAGGCAGCAGAGCAACCCACTGAGCCGCCGTGCTGGCCCATGTAACTCGCTAAAGCCTTGTTTCTGCTCCTTGGTTCCTCTTCATCTTGACTAGATGTTCTACATCCCTTGGAACCTTGTCAAATGCTTTGCTGAAGTCCGTGTAGACAACGCTGACTGCTCTGACTTCATCTGTCGCTTGGTGAACTCCTCAAAGAGTCAATCCAGTTTGTGAAACATGGTTTCCCACTCACAAATCCATGCTGACTATCTCTAATCAGCCCTTGCTTTTCCAAATACATGCAGCTCCTTTCTCTCAGAATCTCCACCAACAAGTTACCCAGCACTGGGCTCACGGGGTTGTAATTTCCTGGTGTTTCCCTGCAACCCTGAAACGATGGAACAGCATTAGCTGCCCTGCAGTCTTCTGGTAACTCATTGTGTCTGTTGATAATATAAATATCTCTGTTAGGGACACTGCAATCTCTTCCCTAGCTTCCCACAATATTCTAGGATAGATCTAATGAGTTACTGAGGATTGATCTACCATTAATTATTTTAAGATTATTGCACTTTGTCTTCTCTGTTGAGGATTAGTGGGCGGCACGGTGGCACAGTGGTTAGCAGTGTTGCCTCACAACCCGAGACACCCGGGTTCAATTCACCGCCTCAGGCGACTGACTGAGTGGAGTTGTGCGGTGTCTGCGTGGGTTTCCTCCCACCATCCAACGATGTGTGGGTCAGGTGAACTGGCCATGCTAAATTGTCCGTATTGTTCGGTTAGGGGTATGGGTGGGTTGCGCTTCGGAGGATTGGTGTGGGCTTGTTGTGCCGAAGGGCCTGTTTCCACACTGTAAGTAATCTAATCTCCTTACAATTCTTTCCAAGACATCGCTATTTATTTCCCCGAGCTTCCATGTCTTTCTACACGTTAAATTCTGCCAACACTACTTTGTTTAATTTCTCAACCACCTTCTGATAGTTAAGGTGCCCTTTTCTCTACCAAGTTACTCTATAGCCCTTATTGAAACTTGTGTAAATGTTTCGGAAAATTCAAATAAACCGTATCCTTGGCACACCACTCCTACACCCGTATCTATTCTTCCATTTATACTCACAACAATAAAAATACAATCCAACAGGCTCAAAACCACGTTCTCTTTTTATTAAATGCGTTTCTATTGACATATCCTTTCTAACACATTCCAAATCCCGACTGACTGTCAGGCTAACACGGTTTGGTTTCAGACTGATAGCAGAAAGGATTATGGGGGTTCTTGTTTCTCAATCTGAAAAAGGTAGCTTACAGGGTCAACAGGTCATAGAGGCTTTGGAAATAGGGAGGGTCGTGGTGACTGAAGGACATTATAGAGGTAGGGAGTAATGTGCGGACTGTATGAGATTATGGACATAGAGAGTGCAGTGGTGACTGAAGGACATGATGGAGATAGGGAGTGATGTGGAGCCTGAAAGAGGCCAAGGAGATCTGGAGGGATGTTGGGCCTGAAGGAGGTTGTACAGATCAGGAGGATCATGGGGACTGAAGGAGGTTACTCTGAATGGGAGGGTCGTCGGGTCTGGATGAGATTCTGGAGATAAGGAGGGTCGTGGGGTATATTGGGGGTTATGGAGTTAGGGAGGTTTGTCGTGAATGATTCAGGGTACATAGATAGGAAGAGTCGTGGAGACTGAAGGAATTTATGGAGATAGGGAGAGCTGTGGGGACTGAAGAGGTTATACAGATAGTACATTTATAGAGAAGCACAGGAAAGAAGAGCAGGTATCGACCATTTGACTACTGAGTCGGTCCCACAATTTAATAAGATCAGGACTGATCATCTAACCCAGTACAGTATTCGTGCTTTCACACTTACTCTGATATTATAGTGACTACTGGCATTTAGTGATACAGCGGGCTGTAGTAACTGGGACGGGGGTGCGGGGGGGTTGTCTTACAAAGATAGGGAGGGTTGTGGAAGCTGGAACAGGTGACATATACACTGAGGGTTTTAGGAATGGGAGGACTTTACAGGGATTTGGAGGAATGCAGGGATGGGACGTGGTAAGAATCACAGGGAGGATTTTGGGAGCTCGATCTGAAACGGGTACAGCTGAGAACAGAAGTGAACCAAACAGTGAGGGCAGGCATGGACAAGGTAGGACTAATAAATTAAACTGCATTTATTTTAATGCAAGGGGCCTAACAGGGAAGGCAGATGAACTCAGTGCATGGTTAGGAACATGGGACTGGGATCTCATTACAATTACAGAAACATGGTTCAGGAATGGGCAGGACTGGCAGCTTAATGTTCCAGGATACAAATGCTACAGGAAGGATAGAAAGGGAGGGAAGAGAGGAGTGGGAATGACACTTTTGATAGGGGATAGCATTACAGCTGTGCAGAGGGAGGATATTCCCAGAAATGCATCCAGGGAAGTTATTTGGTTGGAACTGAGAAATAAGAACGGGATGATCACATTATTAGGATTGTATTATAGACACCCCAACAGTCAGAGGGAAATTGAGAAACAAATTTGTAAGGAGATCTCAGCTATCTGTAAGAATAATAGGGTAGGTATGGTAGGGGATTTTAACTTTCCAAACATTGACTGGGACTGCCATAATGTTAAAGGTTTAGATGCAGAGGAACTTCTTAAGTGTGTACTAGACAGTTTTCTGTTTCAGTATGTGGCTGTACCTACTAGAGAAGGTGCAAACCTTGACCGACTCTTAGGAAATAAGGCAGGACAGGTGACTGAGGTGTCAGTGGGGGAGCACTTTGGAGCCAGCGACCATAATTCTATTCGTTTAAAACAGTGATGGAAAAGGATAGACCAGATCTAAAAGTTGATGTTCTAAATTGGAGAAAGGCCAATTTTGACGGTATTAGGCAAGAACTTTTGAAAATTGATTGGAGGCAGATGTTCGCAGGTAAAGGGACGGCTGGAAAATGGGAAGCCTTCAGAACTGAGATAACAAGAGTCCAGAGAAAGTATATTCCGGTCAGGATGAAAGGGAAGGCTGGTAGTTATAGGGAATTCTGGATGACTAAGGAATTGAGAGTTTGATTCAGAAAAGGAAGGAAGCATATGTCAGGCATAGACAGGATAGATCAAGTGAATCCTTAAAAGAGTATAAAGGAAGTAGGAGTATACATAAGAGGGAAATCAGGAGGGCAAAATGCGTATGAGATAGATCTGACAAATTGAATTAAGGAGAATGCAAAGGGTTTTTACAAATATATTAAGGAAAAAATGATAACAAGGGAGAGAATAGGGCCCAACAAAGATCAGCAAGGCGGCCTTTGTGTGGAGCCGCAGAAAATGGGGGAGATATTAAATGAATATTTTGCATCAGTATTTACTGTAGAAAAGGATATGGAAGAAAGAGACTGTAGGGAAATTGATGGTGACATCTTGCAAAATGTCCACATATCAGAGGAGGAAGTGCTGGATGTCTTCAAACGGTTAAAGGTGAATAAACGAGTAAAAAATGAGGTCTGCAGATGCTGGAGATCACAGCTGCAAATGTGTTGCTGGTCAAAGCACAGCAGGCCAGGCAGCATCTCAGGAATAGAGAATTCGACGTTTCGAGCATAAGCCCTTCATCAGGAATAAGAGAGAGAGCCAAGCAGGCTAAGATAAAAGGTAGGGAGGAGGGACTAGGGGGAGGGGCGATGGAGGTGGGATAGGTGGAAGGAGGTCAAGGTGAGGGTGATAGGCCGGAGTGGGGTGGGGGCGGAGAGGTCAGGAAGAGGATTGCAGGTTAGGAGGGCGGTGCTGAGTTGAGGGAACCGACTGAGACAAGGTGGGGGGAGGGGAAATGAGGAAACTGGAGAAATCTGAATTCATACCTTGTGGTTGGAGGGTTCCCAGGCGGAAGATGAGGCGCTCCTCCTCCAGCCGTCGTGTTGTTGTGTTCTGCCGGTGGAGGAGTCCAAGGACCTGCATGTCCTCGGTGGAGTGGGAGGGAGAGTTAAAGTGTTGAGCCACGGGGTGATTGGGTTGGTTGGTTCGGGCGGCCCGGAGGTGTTCTCTGAAGCGTTCTGCAAGTAAGCAGCCTGTCTCCCCAATATAGAGGAGGCCACATCGGGTGCAGCGGATGCAATAGATGATGAGTGTGGAGGTACAGGTGAACTTGTGGCGGATATGGAAGTATCCCTTGGGGCCTTGGAGGGAAGTGAGTGTGGAGGTGTGGGCGCAAGTTTTACATTTCCTGCGGTTGCAGGGGAAGGTGCCGGGGTGGAGGTTGGGTTGGTGGGGGGTGTGGATCTGACGAGGGAGTCACGAAGGGAGTGGTCCTTGCGGAACGCTGATAGGGGAGGGGAGGGGAGGGAAATATATCCTTGGTGGTGGGGTCCGTTTGGAGGTGGCGGAAATGGCGGCGGATGATACGTTGTATGCGGAGGTTGGTGGGGTGGTAGGTGAGAACCAGTGGGGTTCTGTCTTGGTGGCGGTTGGAGGAGCGGGGCTCAAGGGCGGAGGAGCGGGAAGTGGAGGAGATGCGGTGGAGGGCATCATCGATCGCGTCTGGGGGGAATCTGCGGTCCTTGAAGAAGGAGGCCATCTGGGCTGTGCGGTGTTGGAATTGGTCCTCCTGGGAGCAGATGCGGCGGAGACGAAGGAATTGGGAATATGGGATGGCGTTTTTACAGGGGGCAGGGTGGGAGGAGGTGTAGTCCAGGTAGCTGTGGGAGTCAGTCGGTTTATTATAGATGTCTGTGTTGAGTCAGTCGCCCGAGATAGAAATGGAAAGGTCTAGGAAGGGGAGGGAGGAGTCTGAGACAGTCCAGGTGAATTTCAGGTCGGGATGGAAGGTGTTAGTAAAGTTGATGAACTGTTCAACCTCCTCGTGGGAGCACGAGGCAGCGCCGATACAGTCATCGATGTAGCGGAGGAAAAGGTGGGGGGTGGTGCCAGTGTAGTTGCGGAAGATGGACTGTTCCACATATCCTACGAAGAGGCAGGCATAGCTGGGGCCCATGCGGGTGCCCATGGCAACTCCTTTAGTTTGCAAAGGTGAATAAATCCCCAGGAACTGACCAGGTGTCCCCGAGAACTCTGTGAGAAGCTAGAGAAGTGATTGCTGGGCCTCTTGCTGAGATATTTGTATCATCGATAGTCACAGGTGAGGTGCCGGAAGACAGGAGGTTGGCAAACGTGGTGCCACTGTTTAAGAAGGGTGATAAAGACAAGCCAGGGAACTATAGACCAGTGAGCCTGAACTCAGTGGTGGGCAAGTTGTTGGAGGGAATCCTGAGGGACAGGATGCACATGTATTTCGAAAGGCAAGGACTGATTAGGAATAGTCGACATGGCTTTGCGCATGGGAAATCATGTCTCATACACTTGATTGACTTTTTTGAAGAAGTAACAAAGAATATTGAGGAGGGCAGAGTGATAGATGTGATCTATATGGGCTTCCGTGGGGCATTCGACAAGGTTCCCTATGGGAGATTGATTAGCAAGATTAGAACTCATGGAATACAGGGAGAAGTAGCCATTTGGATACAGAACTGGCTCAAAGGGAGAAGACAGAGGGTAGTGGTGGAGGGTTGTTTTTCAGACTGGAGGCCTGTGACCAGTGGAGTGCCACAAGGATCAGTGCTGGGTCCTCGACTTTTTGTCATTTACATAAATGATTTGGATGCAAGCATAAGGAGGTACAGTTAGTAAGTTTACAGATTACACCAAAATTGGAGGTGTAGTGTTTAGCGAAGAGGGTTACAACAGGATCTGGACCAGATGAGCCAATGGGCTAACTGGCAGATGGAGTTTAATTCAGATAAATGCGATGTGCTGCATTTTGGGAAAGCAAGTTTTAGCAGGACTTATACACGTAATGGTAAGGTCCTAGGGAGTGTTGCTGACCAAAGAGACCTTGGAGTGCAAGTTCATAGCTCCTTGAAAGTAGAGTCGCAGGCAGATAGGATAGTGAAGGTGGCATTTGGTAAGCTTTCCTTTACTGGTCAGAGTATTCAGTACAGGAGTTGGGAGGTCATGTTGCGGCTGTACAGGGCATTGGTTAGGCCACTGTTGGGATATTTTATGCAATTCCAGTCTCCTTCCTATCAGAAGAATTGTTGTGAAGCTTGAAAGGGTTCAGAAAAGATTTACAAGGATGTTGCCAGGGTTGGAGGATTTGAGCTACAGGGAGAGGCTGAACAGGCTTGGGTGGTTTTCCCTGGAGCTTCGGAGGCTGAGGGGTGACCTTACAGAGGTTGACAAAATTATGAGGGGCATGGATAGGATAGGATAAATAGACAAAGTCTTTTCCCTGGGGTCAGGGAGACAAGAACTCGAAGGCATAGGTTTAGGGTGAGAAGGGAAAGATATAAAAGGGACCTAAGGGGCAGCGTTTTCACGCAGAGTGTGGTACATGTATGGAACGAGCTGCCAGTGGATGTGGTGGAGGATGGTACAATTTTAACATTTAAGAGGCATTTGGATGGGTAAATGAATAGGAAGGGTTTGGAAGAATATGGGCCGGGTGCTGGCAGGTGGGACTAGATTGGGTTGGGATATCTGGTTGGCATGCACAGGTTGGACCGAAGGGTCTGTTTCCGTGCTGTACATCTCTGTGACTGTATCACTCACGGAGCTTATAGAAATAAACTGCCTGGTCGCGTCTGGAGGAGATTAAAGGTATAATGGTTTATAGTTACTGAAGGAAATTACATCAATCGGGACCAGCAGAGTTTACAGAGACTGAGTGTGTCTTAGAGACAGGAAGAGTTCATAGTCATCATTAGAAATGCAGAAACTAATTTATGAGAGAAGCAGGGCCACTCTGCACGATGCCCAGAGACAAGGAGGAGTCTAACAGCTGGAGGAGGTTACGAAGGTACAGAGCTTTTTTGTTGTCGAGACGGGAAGGTTACTGAGATCATGAAGGTAGTAGGAATTTGAAAAAGTCACAAAGACAGGGAGGTTGTTCAGGTCTGGAAATGACTACACTGACAGGGATGGCTTCAGGAACTGAAGAGCTATTTTTCTTCAGTTAAGGAGAGATGTGAAACCCGGGATTAAAGGCAAAGGCAGAGACTTGGAGAGTTTTACTGATATGAGGAGCTTACAGGGATAAGCAGGATTGTAGGGGCTGATAGAGATAGGGGAAGTGGTATCGATGAAACAGACAGTGGAGAAACTGACAGACATAGGGAGGGTTCTGTTGAACAGATGAATTTACAGACAAGGTGGTGATAATGACGCCTGAGATTTTTCTCATGTTCCTTGCCCATCATTGTTCCTACATCATGCCCTCAGGGTCTGAATTAAAGCCCATGAACTCCTCCCTGTGCTGTTTACTGTGAGTGATCTTACCGGCTGCAGGATTTACTAAAGGCTCCAGATCTCACTCTCCATCTCTCTCTGGCTGACCAACTGTCTTCAATGTGGTGATGGACTAGACAGGAATTGGGAATTCTGCTGAGTCACGGACATCAGGAATACCTACAGGAGACAGAGAAGTAGACAGAATGGGAAATTAGACTAATGCAATGAAGGTTACACATGGAGAATGGCACTGAGTCCCACAGAGATATGGAAATTCCCTTCTCCATCCATGGCCAGTGCAGTTGCTTCCCTCTGGAGTGGGGAATGCTGTTGGCTCAGGATCTGGAGTGACTGCAAGAGTGAGAGACACTGACAGAGGCAGCAATTAGACCCACACAGTGAGGGATATCACATGGACAGAGACTGAGTGATATCAGCAGAGTGCTGGAAGGTGTCAGGATCACACAATGGTATCATCAGAAGTGGTTCTGACCAGTGAGCACTTCTCCCAGTACTCAGGGAGGACTGAGCTATTTTATTGGGATAGACTCCTCTGGTACCAGGATTATGTACTGTGCTATAAACGGACACAGATGAGGAGGGGGACAGGTCTGAGGTGAATGGAAATTCCCAAGTCCAAAGAGAAAAGTTGAAATATTGGAACACCATGGAGATGTGGATGAAGACCAACAGAAAGAAACATTAAGGGACTGAGTTTAATGAAAATACGACATTATCAAATAGATTTGTGACAGGAAATTATTGGTTAAAATAAAGTAAATGCCATTTCCGCCCCTCACAATTCCTCATCCAACACAAGTGACATCACTTCCGCCCCTCACATCATCGCTGATGTCACATACTCAGTGACTGCCGCTCCCCCCACTGCCATGTTTGCCAACACTTCTGTCCCCACCAACACCACTCACCTGCATTCTGCTGACACCACCCCCAAGTCCCACCGTCACCATCCCCGCCCCCCAGAACCCTGAGGGGAACACCACACCTGCCCATGACTCCATCCCCATCCCCCCTAACACCACACCCACTCCAGTTACAGGCACCGTCGCCTCCCCCAGCTCCACACCTATGCCTGGTCCCAGCTCTCACTCCTGCCGAATTTTCACCATTCCCCCTGAACTCCCCCTCACTGAGGTCGAATGATCAGTCCTCAGCAAAGGCCTCATCTTTATCCTCCTCCGTCCACACATCAATTAATTTATACACGCCGTGACATCGAACACTTCTCCCACCGCCACCGCCTCAAAGTTTATTTTTACAATGAACACTCCCACCTATTTTCTGAGAACCCCTTTTCCGGCCTCCAATACACTCCATCCACCTGGACACCCTGAGCTGGCCTATTACCTGCCTTCGACCTCTTCATTTCCAACTTCCACCGAGACATTAATCGCCTCAACCTATCTACCCCCTCCCCCACTCCAACCTCTCACCCTCACAACGTGCAGCCCTCCACTCCCTCTGCTCCAATCCCGACCTCACCATCAAACCAGCAGATAAAGGGGGTGCAGTGGTAGTCTAGTGCACTGACCTCTACACCGCTGAAGCCATGATGTCAACTCAAAGACACCTCCTCCTACCACCCCCGCTACCATGACCCACCTCCCATCACCAAACCGTCATCTCCCAGAGTATACAGAACCTCATCACCTCAGGAGGAGATCTCCCACCCACAGCTTCCAACCTCAAAGTCCGGGAACCCCGCACTGCCCGGTCTTACCTCCTTCCCAAGATCCACAAGCCTGACCACCCTGGCCGACCCATTGTCTCAGCATGCTCCTGCCCCACTGAACTCATGTCTGCCTACCTCGACTTTTTCCTATTCCCCCAGTCCAGGAACTACCCACATTCGTTCGAGACACCACCCACACCCTCCACTCCTCCAAGACTTCCGTTTCCCTGGCCCCCAACGTCTCATCTTCACAATGGATATCCAATCCCTCTACACCTCCATCCATCATGACCAGGACCTCTAAAGCCCTCCGTTTCTTCCTCTCCCGACATCCCCAACAGTACCCTTCTACCGACACTCTCATTCGTTTGGCTGAACTTGTCCTCACCCTTAACAATGTCTCCTTCAAATCCTCCCACTTCCTCCAGACCAAAGGGGTAGCCATGGACACCCATATGGGCCCCAGCTCTGCCTGTCTCTTTGTTGGCTATGTAGAACAGTCCATCTTCCGTAGTTACAATGGCACCATTCCCCACGTCTTCCTCGGCTACATTGATGACTGCATTGGCACCACCTCGTGCTCCCTTGAGGAATTTGAGCAATTCATCAACTTCACCAACACATTCCATCCTGACCTTAAATTTACCTGGACCATCTCTGATACCTCCCTCCCCTTCCTGGACCTCTCCATCCCCATTAATGACAACCGACTTGACACCGACATTTTTTACAAACCTACTGACTCCCACAGCTGCCTAGATTACATATCTTCCTACCCTACCGCCTGCAAAATTCCCAATTCCTCCGCCTCCGCCGTACCTGCTCCCAGGTGGGCCAGTTCCACCACAGAACCTCCTTCTTTAGAGATTGGAAATTCCCTTCCCACGTGGTAAAAGATCCCTCCAATGCATCTCGTCCACATCCCGCACCTCTGCCTTCGAACCCCACCCCTCCAACCGTAACAAGGACAGAACGCCCCTGGTGCTCACCTTCTACCCTACCAACTTTCGCATAAACCAAATCATTCGCCGCCATTTCCACCATCTCCAACGGACCCCACCACCAGGGATATATTTCCTTCCGCAACCCTCTCCACTTTCCGCAAAGACCATTCCCTCTGTGACTATCTGGTCAGTTCCACGCCCCCCCAAAAACCCACACTCCCTTCCTGGCACCTTCTCCTGCCACTGCAGGAATTGCAAAACCTGCACCCACACCTCTCCCCTCACCAGCATCCAAGGCCCCAAAGGAGCCTTCTACATCCAAAGTTTTATCTGCACATCCACCAATGTCATTTATTGTATCCGTTGCTCCTGATGCGGTCTCCTCTACATTGGGGAGACTGGATACATCCTAGCAGAGCACTTTAGGGAACATCTCTGGTACACCCGTTCCAATCAACCCACCGCCCTGTGACCCAACATTTCAACTCCCCCTCCCACTCTGCCGAGGACATGCAGGTCCTGGGCTTCCTCCACCGCCACTTCCTCACTACCCGAGCCTGGAAGAAGAACGCCTCACCTTCCGCCTTGGAACCCTTCAACCCCAGGGCATCAATGTGTACTTCACCAGTTTCCTCATTTCCCCTTCCCCCTTCTCACCCCACCTCCAGCCTTCCAGCTCAGCACCGCCCTCATGACCTGTCCTAATGGCTTATCTCCCTTCCCACCTATCCACTCCATCCTCATCTCTGACCTATCACCCCCATCCCCACTCCCATTCACCCATTGTACTCATTGCTACCTTCCCCCATCCTCCACTCTGACCTAGCACCTTCTTCCCCACCCCATTCACCTATTGTACTCTATGCTACTTTCTCCCCATCCCCACCCCCTCTCATTTATCTTCCAACTCTGCAGGCTCTCGGCCTCTGTTCCTGATGAAGGGCTTTTGCCCGAAACATCAATTTTCCTGTTCCTCGGATGCTGCCTGACCTGCCGTGCTTTTCCAGCACCACTCTAACCTAGACGCTGGTTTCCAGCATCTGCAGTCCTTGTTTTACCTTATTGGAGGAGGAGATTACCGAGATAATGCATGCTGTAGACACTGAATAAAGTTACAGGGATAGGGATGGTCGTCTGGAATGGAGTACATTTCAAATATGTGGAGGGACTATCGGGAAGGGAGGAGGTTACAGCGATAGGACCTGTTACAGGAATTAAACATTATTGAAGACACTGACTACAAGACATGTCATAGATACAGTATTGCAGAGTAGTGAGCTTTAATATAACAGAAGTTACATTGGGGCGGGGATTGAGCCTGGGGTGTGTGTGTACTGTGCTCCCCCTCCAGCACTGTGTCTATGTCATGTTGTGTTAACAGATGTTTGGAGCCCTCTCACTGTTCTTTGCTCTGTGCACTGTGGGTGACCTTACCTCACTACAGGATTTATTGAAGGCTCCAGATCTCCCTGCCCTTTGTCTCTCTCTGGCAGACCAACTGCATTCAATGTGGTGATGGACGATCCACCCAGCAGCTGGGAAGGCTATTGAGTCAGGACCTTCCTGAGTACCTACAGGAGACAAAGAAATAGACAGAATGGGAAATGAAACAGATGCAGTGAGGGTTACACATGGAGAATGGCACTGAGTCCCACAGAGATCTGTAAAATGGAGCGATATTAAGTAATAGCCCCAGATTGCTGGAAGATGTCAGGATCACACAGTCATGTTGGAAGAATGGGTTTAGCTTCATGATGCCCTGGTATCAGTGCTCAGGGATGAGCACCCAGTGAGCAGGTGAAGTAATGGCCTCGTGGTATTATTGCGAGGGAATGTATCCAAAATCTCAGCTAATGTTCAGGGGAGGAAGGATTGAATCCCGCCATCTGAAAAGGAGACATTTGAAATCAATAATTTTAAAAATAATAATTATCTATCTACAATTAAGTATGAAACCATTACTGAAGTGCAACAAATCCAAACACTTGTCCTTTAGAGAAGGAATCTGCCCATCCTGTCCTGGTCTGCACGACATCCCCACAGCAAAGTGTTTGCCTCTCGATTACCCTCTGAAATGGCCGAGCAAGTTACTCAGTTCGTGGGCTTCTAGGGCTGGGCAAGAAAGGCTGGTCAGTCAGAGACACCCACATCCCATAGCTGATTTAATAAATAATCCATGAGGATGGTCCCCCTGGAACTGTGCTGGGACCTGTGTCCTGGCCAGTCATGTCGGTAGGTTATTGGACAGGGCATTAAACTGACAGAGAGGATGCAGGTGAAAGGAGCTTTCCAAATCCAAAGGGAAAAGGTGAAGCAGTGGAACAACATGGGAATACGGCTGAAGACAAGCAGAAAGGAACAGCATGGGACAGAGTTTTACTAAAATTGTACATCAGCAAATAGATTTGTGACAGAAAATTGTGGAAGAGAGTATATTATGTTTTTTTTTTGAATGGACAACGTTGCTGCAATAAGGTCGATGGATTTGTGACACAGAGATAAAAGAGATTTAGACACCAGGGAGACATGGATACAGGGTGAACAACAATATTCAGTGGTTCGTAATCCTGTGCAAACTCAGGCACAATGGGCAACGCTAACAATAATGGATAACAAAGGCATTACAGAGAAAGCATTTGGCCGCAGATCATGAAGTAGAGTCAGTCTGAATGTAAATTCTGGCTACTACTTGCCAAGGACACAAGCAGCAGTTTTAGCCACCAGTCAGCATTCCATTGCTCATCACTGCATTACACAGGAACTCATTGGAATTTTTTAACAAAGGCATTGTGATAATTTTGGAAAACTTCAATATTTGTATAATCTGGGACAATCACACGGACAACATTGATATTGGAAGTGGAGTTCGGTTAATTTTTTTTCAGTGTTTCTTTGAAAAACACATTGTGCAACTGTTAAGGGACATAACTATCGCAGAGCGACCATGTAATGAAACATAGTGAATGAGTAATGTCACCTGCAGAGATCCTTCGGGAAATTGTGATGAAGTATAGTTTAAAGAAATATAAAGTTTTAAAGTGAATCACAGAAAGAACAAGCTACAACTAGAGTTTGAGAGGAGAACTGACCAAGGTAAACAGGCTAAACAGACTGAAATATGTGTCTGAAAATGAACAGTGGAAAACATTTGTAGGAACAATGCAAAGTACTCAACAAAAGGACGTTCGATTGAAAAAGTAAAATCCTCAGCAAGAAACTCCCACTGATCCCTCACTCAGGACAAAAGGGATCATACTAGATTATGAGGCTGAGAAGATCACCATAAAGTCCTGAAGTGAGAGTGTGTTTTAGGAGTAAATGTTCATGGATTGCAATGGGACTGCTTGCAGGAGGAGGGCTGTGGGAAGGGGAACCACGGTCTGGGTTCATTGACACAATAGGAACAGGGAGAGGTGAAGGTGCTGGAGGTGGTGAGAGTGTTACAGAGAGTGGTCAGTGTGTTACAAAGCCAGTCTGAATTGCTGCAGCTGGAGGGGTTTGCCGAGGTAGGGAGGGACATAGGTATTTTTATATATTCATTCATGAGGTGTGGGTGTCACTGCCTGGAACAACGTTCTTTGTCCCCACTGCTAATTACCCAGAGGGCAGCTCAGAGTCAGCCATATTGCTGTGGGTCTGGAGTCACATGCTAGCCAGACCAGGTTAGAATGTCAGATGTCCTTCACTAGAGGAGGTTAGTGAACTAGATGTGTTCTTCCTACTGATCAACAATGATTTTTACTGTGGCCCCACCAATGTCTTTTACAGCCACAACATGACATCCCAACTCTTACGTTTAATGCTCTCCCGAATGAAGATAACCACATCAAACGTCTGCTTCACCAGCCTGTCTACCTGTGACACCACTTTCAAAGAACTGTGCACCTGGGTCACTGGATCTCTGACTGAAAACACCACCCAGGGCCCGAACAATAACTGTACAAGTCCCACCCTGGTTTGTTTCACCAAAATGGAACACCTCACATTTATCTAATTAAACTCCATCTGCTATTTTTCAGCCCACTACCCCAGCAGTACTGTTCATCCTGTTGTATCATAGATAACCTTCTTCACTGCCCACTTTACCACCAATTCAGTGTCACCCAAGAAGCTCACTTACCAGGAAACCAATATTCCCATCCAAATCATTTATCCAAATGACAAACAACAGTGGACCCACTACACCGCTGGTCACATGCCTCCAGTCAGAAACACAACATGTCTCCCATCACCCTCTGTCTCCTACCATCAAGCCAATTTTGTATCCAGTTCACTAGCTCCTCCTGAATGCCATATCCTTTTACACTGATCTGAGTTTATCACCCAGTTTACCAGACAGAACACAGAACGCAGAACAGTACAGCCCAAGACCCTTCGGCCATGATTTCATGCCAACCTTTTATCCAACTGTAAGAACAAAGTAAACTACATACCCTTCATTTCACTATTATCCACATGTTATCCAAGAGTCTATTAAATGTCCCGAATGTATGTAATTTTACTACCACCACTGGCAGTGCATTCCAACCACCTACCATTCTCTACCCGCTTATCCATCCTCCATTCACCTTAAAATTATACCGCCTTGTAATAACCATTTACTCCATAGGAGGAAATGTCTCTGACTATTCACTCACTGTGCCTCTTATCAACTTGTTCACCTCCACAAAGTCACCCCGCCCCCTTCTTCACTCCAATGACAAAAGCCTTAGCTCCCTCAACCTTTCTTTGTAAGAACTGCCCTCCACTACAGGCAGAATCTTGGTAAATCTCAGGTGTACGCTCTCTAAAACTTGCACATCCTTCCTGTAAACAGGGGACCAGAACTGAACACAATATTCCAAGTGTGGTCTCACCAGGATGCTATAAAGATGCAGTAACACCTCACGGCTCTTACAATCAATCCCCTTCTTAGGGAAGCCAACACAACATATGCCTTTTTAACAACCCTACCAACGTGCGTGGCGATTTTGAGGGATCAATGGACATGGACCCCATGGTCTCTCTGTTCTTCCACACTGCCAAGCATTCTGCCTTTCACCCTGTATCCTGTATTCAAATTCGACCTTCCAGAATGAATCACTTCACATTTTTCCAGATTGGACTCCATCTGCCACTCCCAGCCCAGCTCTGCGTCCTGTCAATGTCCCACTGCAACCTACAACAGCCCTCCACATTCCCCACCACTCCATCAACCTTCATGCGATTGGCAAACGTACTAACCCACAATCCGAGTCATTGACAAAAATCACAAAGAACAGAGTGCCAGAGCTGACTGTTACAGAACCCCACTGGTTACTGAGCTCCAGGCTCAATAATGTCCATCTGCAGCCATACTCAGTCTTCTCTGGGCCATCCAATCCTGTATCCAGACAGACAGATTTCCCTGTGTCCCAATCATCCTTCTTTTCTGCATGAGCCATCATCGTATTCTGTCATATCCTCAAAGAATTCAATAAGGTTTGTGAGGCATAACCTGTCCCTCACAAACCCATGCTGACTGTCTCTAATTAGACTATAGGACATAGAACAGTAGAGCACAGAACAGGCCCTTCAGCCCACGATGTTGTGCCGACCATTGATCCTCACGTATGCACCCTCACATTTCGGTGACCATATGCATATCCAGGAGTCTCTTAAATGTCCCCAATGACCTCGCTTCCACAACTGCTGCTGGCAATGCATTCCATGCTCTCACAACTCCGTGTAAAGAACCCGCCTCTGACATCCCCTCTATACTTTCCTCCAACCAGCTTAAAACTATGACCCCTCATGTTAGTCATTTCTGCCCTGGGAAATAGTCTCTGGCTATCGACTCTATCTATGCCTCTCATTATCTTGTATACCTCAATTAGGTCCCTTCTCCTCCTCCTTTCCTCCAATGAAAAAAGTCTGCTCTCAGTCAACCTCTCCTCATAAGATAAGCCCTCCAGTCCAGGCAGCATTCTGGTAAACCTCCTCTTAACCTTCTCCAAAGCATCCACATCTTTCCTATAATAGGGTGACCAGAACTGGATGCAGTATTCTAAGTGCAGTCTAACCAAAGTTTCATAGAGCTACAACAAGATCTCACGACTCTTAAACTCAATCTCTCTGTTAATGAAAGCCAAAACACGATATGCTTTCTTAACAACCCTGTCCACTTGGGTGGCCATTTTATGGAATCTATGTACCTGCACCCCAAGATCCCTCTGTTCCTCCACACTGCCAAGAATCCAATCCTTAATCCTGTATTCAGCTTTCAAATTCGACCTTCCAAAATGCATCACCTCGCATTTATCCAGGTTGAACTCCATCTGCCACCTTTCAGCCCATCTCTGTATCTTGTCAATGTCCCGCTGCAGCCTACAACAGCCCTCTATACTGTCAACGACACCTCCAACCTTTGTGTTATCTAAAAACTTGCTGACCCATCCTTCAATGCCCTCATCCAAGTCATTAATAAAAATTACAAACAGTTGGAATGCTACGAGTGATTGCGAAGTTTACAGGGATAAGGTTGTTGGTAGGACAGGGCTGGATTACACAGACAGGGACTGTTTTTGGCAGCTGAGTAGATTAGAGATAAAGAGGTTTGTAACATCTGGCGGAACAAACAGAGATATGGAGGGTCATCGTGACTCAAGATGTTTAAAGATCTAGGAAGGCTTAGGCTCTGGGGGTTATTTAGACATGGAGGCTGTGGAATCTGGGTTCGTTTTTGAGAGATTGGAGTGGCAAGTTTGGTTGGAGACAGTTTCACAGATAAGGGAGCATTACAAAAACAGGAGGAAGTTCCTGCGGTAGGGAGGGTTCGAGTGGAGAGTGATGTTTACACAGATAGGGGTGTAAGAGCTGGAGAAGGTTATGGAGTTGTGTAAATGGATGGAGATACAGGAGGAGCTTACATTGACACGGTGGGTGATAGTGACGGGAGAATGTTACATAGTTAATGAGTCTTGTAGGAACAGGACCGGGTGAAACACAGGCATTGGAGTGGGATCTACAGTTGCAGGGACCTGACAGGATAACACAGATAGGGATGCTGGTAGGGACTCCACAGACTGATGGCATTTTAGGGACTGGAAGAGGTTATGTACACAGGGAGGGCTGTAAGACTGCAGTAGTTCATAGAGAGTTGAAGATTTGGAGCAGTTCACAGAGGGAGGGTTCTCCAACAGGAGTAGGTTACAGATAGTGAGCGTTGTGTAGCCTGAGAAAGTTAAAGAGAGGGAGAGTTTTCAGGTCCGGAAGAGATTACACTGACAGGGGCAGTTAAAGATACTGAAGCAAAAAAAAGACATGGAGAAGGTTACATAGATAGGGAGGGATGTTGGGACTGAAGGTGAATACACACACGGAGGGCTGTATTGTTAGGCGGAGCTTAGAGGGATAGGGACTGGTGTAGGGATTTACACAGATAGGGAAGGTTGTGTTTTTGGAGAAGGTTACACTGATACAGACAGTGTTAGGGAGTGTTTAATGGACTACAGAAGAGCTCAGAGTGACTGTGTTATGGGGAGTGGAGGAGATTACAGACACAGAGATGGCTGTCGGTTTGAAAAGAGTTTCTACAGATCCTCAGTGCTGTAAGGCTGGAGGGAGGTTACAATAATAAGGGTTACCTACACTTAATGACTTCTTTGATGTAGAGAAAGTCTTAGAACGGGACTGACAAAAGGAAATATAGACAGTTCAGATGAGTTTACAGAGATATAAATGTTTTTGGGGCTTTCAGGATGGAACAGTGATTGGGAGTGATGTAACGAATGGCAATAATTTTAGGGATTATTCTAAAAGCAGGAAGTGGTGACAGCCATATCGATTGTGGTAAGGACTGGAGAAGCTTACATCGCCAAGGAGTGTTTTAGAGACTGTTGGAGACTCCACATATAAGGAGAGTATTGGGGATGGTTGACAGGACTGGGCAATAACCTGAATAGAATCTCCACACTGTGGAAAAAGGCCATTTGGCCCAACAAATCCACACCAACCCTCTAAAGAGCATCCTAACCAGACCCATCCCTCTCCCTGTCCATTAAACCCTGCATTTCTCGTGGTTAACTCACCTAAACCACACTTGCCTGAATACTACAGTCAATTTCTGATGGCCAATCCACGTATTGTGCTAATATTGGGCTATGGCAGGAAATCGGAGCACCCGGAAGAAACCCACACAGTCAGGGGGGAGTACATGCAAAGACCACACAGACAGTCGGCCAAGGCTGGAACTGAAGCCAGGTTCCAGGCACAGTGAGGCTGATTATACAGAGCACTGCAGAGATTGGACTAGGTCACATGTTCACAAGGGTCTCTTGGAACAGGAGAAGGTTACATAGATGGTGTCCATGAGAGGGACTAGAGGGGGTTAATGCAATAGGGAAGGTTGTGGATTCTCTCTACAATTAGAGGTAGGGACAGTTGGGGAAACTGGATGAAGTTAGTCATACTCAGAGTTGTACACACTGGGTGAGGTTACTGAGTTAGCAAGGATTCTATGGACTGACTAAGGTTATGGACAGATGCAGTTGTGGGAATGTGAATTGTTACAACAATTGAGAGGATATTTCAGGCACATTGATGCTTTTAGTGGCTGCAGGATGTTCGAGAGCTAAGAATGCTCGTCCTGACTGGAGGTGATCAGAGGTAAGAAACATTGTACTGATGGGAGTTAGTCACAGAGACAGAGAAGATTGAAGAGAGAGAGAGGGCAAGGTTACAGATCTCAGGAGCTTTCAGGTGGATTCACAATGTTACACAAAGGGAGGGTTTGCAGGAAACGCTGTAGGAACTGGAGGACTCTGTACAGACAGTGAGGTGAAATGGATGGTGGAAGGTTAGAGGTAATGAAGGTGCTGCAGGACAGGATGGAGGAGTGCTGCTGGGACTGGACAAGGTTACAGTGACATCATGTGCTGGAGAGGCTGGAGGAAAGTACACAGGTGGGCAGGTCAGTAAGGGCTGGATGTTACAGAGTGGGCTGTAGGTGCTGGACAAGATGACAAACGTAAGGATTTTTATAGTGTTTTGGTGATGGGGGTCATAACAGTTGGTTTCAAAGTCATTTTGGTAAAATATAAGGACAAGGCAGAGGTGAAGACGCCAAATTTGTGGAAGCCCCCTAATCGTTAGAATATCACTGTCACTGGGCATTATCACTATCACGAGACAGGATCTGGCAAACACAGACTGGGAGGAACTATTTGCAGTTGGGTTCATATTCAGAAAGAGGAAGTATGTCAAAGTGATACAGGGAGAATTCAAGGCCAGTGTGTTCTGCGAAGAGTGAATGACAAAGGCAGTAACTCCAGTGAATACTGGTCAAGCAATATCCTGAGCTTGATAAAGGAAATACAATGCGATGAAAACAGGCAAAGACCGACCAACGTACAGAGAGTGCAAGGGGGTCCTTAAAATGACGGGCAAATAATGGGCATGAAATATCCTTTTCAGATACTGTTAAGGAGAGGCCACAATGTGTTTAATGAGTATAGTTAGAGGAAGAGGATTCCCAGGTGAACAGTGAGGCCTGTTAGAAACCAAAGGGACAATATGTGCATGGAGCCAGAGGAAGTAGGTAAGGTCTTCAATGAAAACTTCCCATCTGTATTGACACAGGAGAAAGACATTGTAGTCGGGGATTTCAGTGGGGATGGTGGGGTTTTAGAACATGAAAAGATGAATAAGGAGGAGTTATTAAATGTTTTCACAGGCATAAAGGTGGAGAAATCCCCAGCCTCATGAAATGTATCCCAGGCTGCTATGGGAGGGAAGGCTGGAGATTGCTGGGGCCCTGGTGGATATTTTTAATACTTTGCTGGCCACAGGTAAAGTTCTGAATGACTGGAGGATCGCTAATGCGGTTCCTTTGTTCAAGAAGGGCAGCAGGGATTGGCCAGATAATTACAGAGCAGATAGTCTGAAAGCAGGGGGTGGGGGGGGGGGGGTTATTGGGAACAATTGTGAGGATGAATCGACACTTGCAAAGGCAAAGATCACCTCGGCAGCGTCATCACGGATGTGGTAGAGGATGATACTGTCTGAGGAATTCAGTTCAGTTTTTTTGAAATGGTGTCTAAAAATATTGATGAGGGCAGTGCAGGTGATGTGGTTTACATGGACTTGAATAAGACCGTTGACAAAATCCCTCATGGAAGGCTGGTCCAAATGTAAAGAGCCACAAGGCAAGTTCGCAAATTAGATACAAAATTAGCGGATACTCTTCTTCGTGTTTGAAATTCTTTCACCAGTG
This sequence comes from Hemiscyllium ocellatum, assembly GCF_020745735.1. NCBI lineage: Eukaryota > Metazoa > Chordata > Chondrichthyes > Orectolobiformes > Hemiscylliidae > Hemiscyllium > Hemiscyllium ocellatum. The sequence goes on along the minus strand of NC_083439.1, from coordinate 42,525,076 downwards.
GGTGTCCCACAGGGATCTGTGCAGGAACCATTGCTGGTTATTATGTACACTAGTAACTTGGATGTGAAAACATAACTTGTGGGCGGCACGGTGGCAGAGCGGTTAGCACTGCTGCCTCACAGCACCTGAGACCCGGGTTCAATTCCCGACTCAGGGTGCTCCGGTTTCCTCCAACAGTCACAAAGATGTGCGGGTCAGGTGAATTGGCCATGCTAAATTGCCCGTAGTGTTAGGTAAAAGGGGTAAATGTAGGGGTATGGGTGGGTTGCGCTTCGGCGGGTCGGTGTGGCTGATATCGATCAGATGATAAACTGAGCAGAGTAATGGCAGATGGAGTTTCCTTCTGATCACTGTGAGGTAATGCACTGTGGGAAGTCTCATAAGTGAAGGATATACATCATGAATGGTAGGTCCACCTGGAGTACTGAGGGACACAGGGACCTTGGTGGACAAGTCTCTGGATGTGTGAAGTTGTCAGCACATGTTGACAGGGTGGGGAAGACACCTGAACTGGGAGCAGGAGGGGGATCCACATCCTGGTGGGGCGAATTGTAGGAGCTGCTTGAGAGGATATAAACCAGTCTGGGAGGGTGTTGCATCTTAAACAGTCCTAAGGCCAGAAAGAAGATTGAGGCTGATGCACAAGTTAATGAGAACAATTTCAGCGGACAAGGCAAGCAAGAATATAGCAGGAAATGGGGAGAAACTAATGATTAACCCGCATTTATTTCAATACAACGGGCCTGACAGCTAAGGAAGATAAACTCAGGGCATGGATTGGAACATGGGACTGGGACATTACAGTTATTACAGAAACACAGCCGAGGGAGGGGCAGGGCTGGCAGCGCATTGGTTCAAGGTGGAGATGCTACAGGAAGCATCAAAGGGTAGGCAAGAGAGGATGTGTGGTGGTGGGTTTTGATTGCATGAATCATCACAGCAAGATTTAGAGAGGATATTCCTGTGGGATTGCCCACTGAAGTTATGTTAGTGCAACTGAGAAATAAGAATGGGTCATCACTTTGATACGATTGTCCTACTGACCCCGAATAATCTGTGGCAGACTGAGGAACAAATATATCAGGAGATCTCAAATATCAATCAGAATAATAGGGCTGTTATGGTTGGGGTTTTTCAACTTTCCAAACCTAGACTGGGACTGCCAGTGTTCAGCATTTGCAAGGGAGCAATTTGGTAATTATGTTCAAGAAATTCCCAATCAATATGTAAATGGTCTGAAAAGAGAATGGGGCAAAGCCTGACCTTCCCTTGGGAAACAAGGTCGGGAAAGGGACTGAGGTGTGAGTGGGAATGCATTTTGCCAAAATGACCACAATTCTCTTAGCTTAAGAATAGAGATGGAAAAGGACAGGTCTGGTCCACAAGTTCAAGTTATGAAATGGGACCAGACCAATCTTGACAGTATTAGACAGGAACTTTCAAAACGTGATCAGGGAGTCTATTTGCAGGAAAAGGGAAGTCTGGCAACTGAGAATATTTTAAAAGTGAGATAAATTGAGCGATCACCACCAGCATGTTCCTGTTTGTGTGCAGCTCAATGCTGACAGCCCTCGGAGACACTGGCTGTCTATTGGACAAGGAAAAGGGGCACATGTCAGGTATCGCCAGCTAGATCAAGGGAATGCATGAGGATCAAGGGGCTGTAGGGATACACTTTGGGTGGAAATCAGGAATGCAGGAAGGGAACATGAAATAGCCTCGGCAGGAAAGGATAGGGAGAATGCAAAAGTGATTGTATAAGTATATTGAGTAAAAGTGTAACTAGAGACAAAATAGTGTTCCTTAAGGATCAATGAGATCATTGATGTGTGGAACCGCAGGATATGGCTAAGATTTTAAACACATTTTGTGACTCCAGAACTTACTGTTGACAAAGACTGGGGAACTCAGGGAACAAGAGGAATACGTTAGACCATATTTGGAGTTCGCTGCAATTCCAGTATCCCGCTATAGGAAGGAGGTTGGGAAGCTTGAAAGTGTTCAGAAAAGATTGACAAGATGTTGCCGGGTTGTTGCTGAATAAGCTCGGGCTATTTTCACTGGAGCATCAGAGACTGAGGGGTGACCTGACAGAGGTTTATCCATGAGGGGTTTGGATTGGGTAAACATTCAAGGTCTTTTCCCAGGGGTTGGGGAGTCCAAAACTAAAGGGCATAGGTTTAAGGTTAAAGGGGGAAAGGTTTAAAAGGGACTGAAGGGACAGCTTTTTTATGCACGCGGTGATGTGTGTATGGAATGAGCTGAGAGAGAAAGTAACACATACTGATACTATGACAACATTTAAGGGATGGATGGGTATGTGAATAATAAGGGTTTAGAGGTACATGGGCCAAATGCTGGTAAATGGGATGGACTTATTTAGATCTTCTGGTCAGCATGGATGAGTTGGACCGAAGGGTCTGTTTCCCTTGTACATCTCTATGGCTTGAAAAGAGGGCATGTTATAGAAGAGATGGTGCTGGACGTGTGGGCGGCACGGTGGCACAGTGGTTAGCACTGCTGCCTCACAGCGCCAGAGACCCGGGTTCAATTCCCGACTCAGGCGACTGACTGTGTGGAGTTTGCACGTTCTCCCCGTGTCTGCGTGGGTTTCCTCCGGGTGCTCCGGTTTCCTCCCACAGTCACAAAGATGTGCTGGTCAGGTGAATTGGTCATGCTAAATTGCCCGTAGTGTTAGGTCCTTATGTAAATGTAGTGGTATGGGTGGGTTGCGCTTCGGCGGGTCGGTGTGGACTTGTTGGGCCGAAGGGCCTGTTTCCACACTGTAAGTAATCTAATCTAATCTAAAAAAACACAAAGGTATGGAAAGCCCCAGGACCTGATTAAGTGTATCACAGGGCATTGTGGGATATTAGGGAAGGAACTGTGGAGCCCCGAGCAAAGGTATTTGTACCATTGACAGCCATGTGTGATGGGCTGGAAGGCTGGAGGGTGACATAGTGGGCAGTGAGGGAGGTTTGCTAAGATTTCAAAGGGATCTTGACGATATGGGTGAATGAGCTGAAAAATTGCAGATGGACTTCAATCTGAATAAATGCAAGATAATGCACTTGGTAAAACAAACAAAGGTAGAGCCGATACAATTACTGTTCGGGCCTCGGTTAGTGTTTTAGAGCAGAGGGACCTCCGGGGTCTGGTACATAATTCTTGAAGTTTGCATCACAGGATGGATAAGGCAGTGCTTGGCATGCCTGACTATTGCTCAGTCCATTGAGTGTAGGATTTGGGACGTCATGTTGAGATTGCACAGACATTGGTGAGGCCTGATCTGCAATACTCTGCCCAGTTCTGGTCGCCCAGTTATAGGGAGGATATTATTAAGCTGCAGGGGATTCAGAAGAGATTTACCAGGATATTGCTGGGTATGGAAGGCTTGGGTTCTGCAAAATGGCTGGACAGGCTGAGTCTTTTTTCACTGGAGCCTGGAGGTTGAGACATGATGTTATAAAAGTTAATTTTAAAAAATAAGGTATATAGATCGATTGAATGGTAGTTGTCTTTGACACAGGATGGAGGACTCTCAAGAGGAGGGACCACATCTTAAAGTTTAGAAGAGAACGATGTTCAAAAAAAGACATGGGGGCAAATTGTTAGACAGAGGGTGTTTTGATTGTGGAATGAACTTCCTGAGGAAGGGTGGATGTGGGTACAATGACAACGTTTAAAAGACAGAGATACTAAACGAGTATTTTGCATCAGTTTTTACTGTGGAAAAGGATATGAAAGATATAGAATGTCTTGCAAAATGTCCATATTACAGACAAGCAAGTGATGATGTCTTGAAATGCATAAAGGTGGGTAAATTCCCAGGACCTGATCAGGTGTACCCTCGAACTCTGTGGGAAGCGAGAGAAGTGATTACTGGGCCTCTTGCTGAGATATTTGTGTCATCGATAGTCACAGGTGACGTGCCAGAAGACTGGAGGTTGGCTAATGCGGTGCCATTGTTTAAGAAGACTGGTAAGGACAAGCCAGGGAATTATAGAGCAGTGAGCCTGACCTCGGTGGTGGGCAAGTTGCTGGAGGGAATCCTGAGGGACAGGATGTACATGTAGTTGGAAAGGCAAGGACTGATTCGGGATAGTCAACATGGCTATCATGCCTTACAAACTTGACTGAGTTTTTTGAATAAATAACAATAAGGATTGATGAGGGCTGAGCGGTAGATGTGATCTATATGGATTTCAGTAAGGCGTTCGACAAGGTTCCCTATGGGAGACTGATTAACAAGGTTAGATCTCATGGAATACAGGGAGAACTAGCTATTTAGATACAGAACTGGCTGAAAGGTAGAAGACAGAGGGTGGTGGTGAGGGTTGCATTTCAGACTGGAGGACAGTGACCGGTGGAGTGTCACAAGGATTGGGCCTAAGAATGGTGAATAGCCAAGGGTAAGGGAGTCCAAAACTCGAGGGTACAAACTGGAGGTGAGAGAGCAAAGATTTAAAGAGGGAGCTGAGGGGCAACATTACCCACAGAGGATGGTGTACAGACAGAACGGGCTGCCAGGGGCACATGGGAGAAACAAGAACAATGACAACATGGAAAACACATTTGGGCAGGAACATGGAGAGGGGAAGTTATGAAGAGCTAAGGGCCAAACGCAGGCAAATGAGACTCATTCAGTATAGGGAACATGGGCAACATTGCCGAGTTGGACCACAGGTTCTGTTTCCATGCTGTATCACTCTATATCCAGGTAAAGAGGATTATAGTACGGAAGTAAAGCATGTTGTGGACACTGAAACAAGTTATAGTGAAAGGGATGGGAGTCTAAAATGCAGTACGTTTCAAATATGTGGAGGGTCTATCAGGAAGGGAGGAGATTACAGGGACAGGAACTGTTATAGGAGTTAAAAATGACTGAAGACACTGGTGCACAAGCCATGCCACAGATAGAGTGTTGCAGAGTAGTGAGTCTGAGTACAGTGTTGGAGGGAGAACACAGAACAGAAAGATCCCAGGCAGCATTCACAACATCTTGTCGGAGGCCTGCTTTCCCCTCTGTTGTCCTGATGCTCACTAAGACAGCACCGGCCTGGATTGATGACTATGAATTCCCCATGCTGTCTCAGTGCAACATAAGTTAATGTAGACGTGGTGATTGAGCATGGGGTGTTTCTGTACTGTACTGTACTTACCCTCCAGCACTGTATCTATGTCATGTCATGTTAGATGATGTTTGGAGCCCTCTCATTGCTCCCTGCTGTGTACACTGAGTGAACTTACTTCACTGCAGGATTTATTGAAGGCTCCACATCTCCCATCCTTTGTGTCTCTGGCTGATCAATCATCTTCAATGAGGTGTTGGACGAGACACCCAGCAATTGGGAAATCTATTGAGTCAGCACCTTCCTGAGTACATACAGGAGACAGAAATAGACAGAATGGGAAATTAGACTGATGCAGTGAGGTTTACACATGGAGAATCGAAATGAGCCCCACAGAGATCTGGAAAATCCCACTCCATTCCTGGCCTGTGCTGTTGCGTCTCTCTGGAGTGGAGAATTCTGTTCGCTCAGGATCTGGAGTAACTGCAAGAACGGGAGGCTCTGACAGAGGCTGCAATTAGACCCACACAGTGATGGATACCAAAGGGAGGGAGACTGAATGATATCACCAGAGTGCTGGAAGACCTCAGGATCACACAGTCATGTTGGAAGAATGGGTTTAGCTTCATGATGCCCTGGTATCAGTGCTCAGGGATGAGCAACCACTGAGCAGGCGAAGTGATGGCCGAGTGGTATTACTGCGAGAGAATTTATCCAAAACTTCAGCTAATGTTCAGGGGAAGTGGGTTTGAATCCCACCATCAATAATTTTAAAAATAGTAATTAACAATCCATAAATAAATATGAAACCATTGCAGATGTACAAAAAAACCCCAAATACTTGTCCTTTAGATGAGGGCATCTGTTCATCCTCAGGTGGTCTGCACGACATCCCCACAGCAAAGTGTTTGCCTCTCAATTTCCGTCTGAAATGGCTGAGAAAGTTACTCGGCTCGAAGGCAGCTGGGGCTGGGCAAGAAAGGCTGGTCAGTCAGAGACACCCACATCCCACAGCTGATTTAATACATAAACCATGAGGATTGTCCCCCTGGAACTGTGCTGGGACCAGTGTCCGGGCCAATCATGTCGGTAAGTTTATGGATGGGGCTTTCAACTGACAGACAGGATGCCTGTGAAAGGAGCTTCCCAAATCCAATGGGAAAAGGTGAAGTATGGGAGCAGCATGTGACTGAAGACAAGCAGAAAGTAATAGGATGGGACAGAGTTTAACTAAAACTGTACATCAGGGAATCGGTTTGTGACAGGAAACGTGGGAAAGAGTAAATTATGTTTTTTGAATGTCTCTTCAATAAGGTAGATTGATTTGTGACACTGAGATAAAAGATTAAGACACCAGAGAGACGTGGTTACAGGGTGAACAAAAGATGGACAGAAATAGTCAATGGATCACAACCTTGCGGAAATTCAGGCAAAATGGGTAACACTAACAATAATGGGTAAGGAAGGCATTACAGAGAAAGCATTTGGCATCAGATCATGAAGTAGAGTCAGTCTGAATGTATGTTCTGGCTACTACTTGTCAAGGACACAAGCAGCAGAACAGTTTTAGCCACCGAACAGCATTTCATTGCTCATCACTGCATTAAACAGGCACTCACTGGAATTTTTTTAACAAACACATTGTGATAATTTTGGGAAACTTCAATATTCACATAATCTGGGACAGTCACACTGACAACAGTGATATTGGAAGAAGAGTTCAGAGAATTTTTTTCAGTGTTTCTTTGAATAACAAATTGTGCAATTGGTGAGGGATGTAACTATCTCAGAGCGACCGTTGTGTGATCAAACTTAGTGGATGAGTAATGTCACCTGCAGAGATCCTCAGGGAAATTGTGATAAAATGCAGTTTAAATAAATATAAAGTTTTAAAGTGAATCACAGAAAGGACAAGCTACAACTAGAAACAAAAACAGCCAATTACTTGGGTTTGAGAGGAGAACTGACCAAGGTAAAGAGGCGAAACAGACTGAAATATGGGTCTGTTGATGAACAATGGAAAATATTTGAAGGAACAGTGTAAATCACTCAACAAAATAAGATTCCATTGAAACAGACAAAACCTCAGCAAGAAATTCCCACCGGCCCCTCACTCAGGACAAAATGTATCATATTAGATTATGAGGCTTAGAAGATCACCATAAAGGACTTCAAATCCTGAAGTGAGATTGTGTTTTAGGAATAAGTTTTAAAGGGATTGCAAAGGGTCTGCTAGCAGGAGGGCAACAGTGGGAAGGGGAATCACTGTCAGGGTATAATGTCACAAAAGGAACAGGGAGAGGTGAAGGTGCCGGAGGTGGTGAGAGTGTTACAGAGAGTGGTCAGGGTGTTACAAAGCCAGTACGGATTGCTGCAGCTGGGGGGTTTTGCAGAGGTAGGGAGGGACATATGTATTTTTATTTATTCATTCATGGGATGAGGGTGTCACTGCTAATTACCCAGAGGACAGCTCAGAGTCAGCCATATTGCAGGGGGTCTGGGGTCACATGTTAGCCAGACCAGGTTAAAATGTCAGATGTTATGGTCAGTGAACCAGATGTGTTATTCCCACTGATCAACAATGCTTTTATAGTGGCCTGACCAATGTCTTGTACAGATACAACATGATGTCCCAACTCCTACTCTTAATGCTCTGCCCAATGAGGTAACCATCCCAAACGCCTGCTTCACCAGCCTGCCTACCTCTGACACCACTTTCAAAGAATTGCGTACCTGCATCCCTGGGTCTCTGACGGACAACACTACCCAGGGCCCGAACATTAACTGTACAAGTCCCACCCTGGTTTGTTTCACCACAATGGAACACTTCACATTTACCTAATTGAACTCCATCTGCTATTCTTCAGCCCACTATCCCAGCAGTACTGTTCATCCTGTTGTGTCATAGATAACCGTCTTCACTGTCCACTTTACCACCAATGTCAGTGTCACCCAAAAACCTTACTTACCAGGAAACCAATATTCCCATCCAAACCATTTATCCAAATGACAAACAACAGGGGACCCACTCCACCGCTGGTCACATGCCTCCAGTCAGAAAAAACAGCATGTCTCCCATCACCCTGTCTCCTACCATCAAGACCATTATTTTGTCCAGTTGACTAGCTCCTCCTGAATGCCATATCCTTTTACACTGATCTGAGTTTATTACCCAGTTTACCATATGACACGTAGAACACAGAAAAGTACAGAACAAGACCCTTCGGCCATGATGACATGCCAATCTTTTATCTGACCGTAAGATAAAAAAAAAAGTGGCAGATAGAGTTTAATTCAGGGAAATGCAACGTGCTGCATTTTGGGAAAGGAAATCTTAATAGGACTGATACGTGAAATGGTCAGGTCCTCGGGAGTGTTGCTGAACAAAAAGACCTTGGGGTACAGGTTCATAGCTCCTTGAAAATGGAGACCCAGGTAGATAGGATAGTGAAGAAGGCGTTTGGTATGCATTCCTTTATTGGTCAGAGTATTGAGTACAGAAGTTGGGAGGTTATGTTGCGACTGTACAGCACATTGTTTAGACCACTGTTGGAATACTTCGTGCAATTTTGGTCTCCTTACTATCGGAAAGATATTGGGAAACTTGAAAGGGTTCAGAAAAGATTTACAAGGATGATGCCAGGGTTGGCGGATTTGAGCTCTAGGGAGAGGCTGAACAGGCTGGGGATGATTTCCTTGGAGTGTCGGGAGGCTGAGGGGTGACCTTATAGAGGTTTACAAAATTATGAGGTGCATGGATAGGGTAAATAGACAAAGTATTTTCCCTGGGTTTGGGGAGTCCAGAACTAGAGGGCATAGGTTTAGGGTGAGAGGGGAAAGATATAAAAGAGACCTAAGGGGCAACTTTTTCACGCAGAGGGTGGTACGTGAATGGAATGAGCTGTCAGATGAAGGGTGGAGGCTGGTACAATTGCAACATTTAAGAGGCATTTGGTTGGGTATATGAATAGGAAGGCTTTGATGGGATATGGACCGGGTGCTGGCAGGTGGGACAAGATTGGGTTGGGATATCTGGTCGGCATGGACGGGTTGGACCGACGGGTCTGTTTCCGTGCTGTACATCTCTATGACTCTAATTTCCATACCCTTCACTTTATTATCATCCATGTGCCTATCCAAAAGTATATTAAATGTCCCTAATGCATCTAATTTTACTGCCACCGCTGGCAGTGCATTCCACACAGCCACCACTCTGTAAGTTACGAACCTACCTCTGACATATCTCCTTAACCATCCGCTAATCACCCGAAAATTATACCCCCTTGTAATAGCTATTTATATGAGCGTAGAAAATATCTCTTATTATTCACTCTATCAATGCCTCTCATCACCTTGTTCACCTCTGCCAAATCACACCACACCCTTCTTCACTCCAATGAGAAAAGCCGTAGCTCCCTCAACCTTTCTTCATAAGACATGCTCTCCAGTACAGACAGCATCCTGGTAAATCTCCTCTTTACCCTCTCTCAAGTTTCCACATCCTTCCTGTAATGAATGGACCAGAACTGAACACAATATTCCAAGTGGGGTCTAACCAGGGCTGTAGAGAGCTGCAGCATAACCTCACCGCTTTAAAACTCAATCCCCAAACTAATGAAATCCCACAAAATATATCCCTTCTTAACAAGCCTATCAGCATGGGTGGCTACTTTGAGGGATCTATGGACTTGGACCTCAAGATCCCTCTGTTCCTCCACACTGCCAAAGATCCTGCCTTTCACCCTGTATTCTGCATTAAAATTCAATCTTCAAAATGAATGACTTCACACTTTTCCAGATTGACCTCCATCTGCCATTTCTCAGCCCAGCTCTGCATCCTGTCAATGTCCCGTTGCAATCTAGAACAGACCTCCACACTGTCAGCCACGCCACCAACCTTCGTGTCATTGGCAAGTCTACTAACCGACCCTTCCACTCACACATCCAACTTATTCATAAAATCACAAAGAGCAGAAGTGCTGTAATCACACCCTACAGAAAACCACTGGTCACTGAGTTCCAGGATGAATTATTTCCATCTATCGTCACCCTCTGTCTTCTGGATACAGTAATCCTGTATCCAGACAGACAGGTTTCCCTGTATCCCATGCATCTGTATTTCCTGAATAAGCCATAAAGGGTGTTTTGTCACATTCTCAAAAGATTCAATAAGACTTTTAAGGCATGACCTGTCCCTTATACAAACTTGCTGACTATCTCTAATCAAACTATGGTTTCCCAAGGAAAAATAAATCCTCTATCTCCGAATCCTCTCCAATAATCTGCACACCACAGACATAAGACTGACAGGTGTGCAATTCCCAGGATTATTCTTATTCCCTTTCGTGAACAAGGGAATAATATTTTCCTGCCTCCAATCACCTGGTCCGACTCCAGTGGACAGTGAGGGTGCAAAGGTCATCACCAGGTGCGCAGCAATCCATTCCCTCGCTTCGTGTAGTTACTTTGGACGCGTCCAGTCTGGTTCAGCGACTTATCTATCCTTATCTTTTACAAAATTCTCAGCACATCCTCCTCCTTAACATCCACCTGTTCACGTACATCAGCCTATTTCACACTGTCCTCACAAACAACAAGACCCTTCTCAGCAGTGAATACTGAGACACAGTATTCATTAAGGACCTCCCCTACCTCCTGTGACTCCAGACACAAGTTCCTCCCACTATCCCAGATTGGCCTTATCCTCACTCTGACCATCCTCTTGTTCCTCACATAAGTGGAGAATGCCTCACAGTTTTCCTTAAGCCTTCCCAAGAAAGCTTTTGCATGCCGCCTTCTAGTTGCCCTAAGTCCATTCCTTGGTTCCTTCCTGGTACCTTCAGGGAATCTCTACAGTATGGAAACAGGCCATTTGACCCAATAACTCCATATTAACCCTCCAAACAGTATCCAACCCAGCCCCATTCCCCCACCCTGTTACTCTCCATTTGCCCTGACTAATGCACCAAACGACCCATCCCTGAACACTATGGGTAATTTAGCATGGCTGAGTCACCTAATCTGCACATCTTTGGACGGTGGGTGGAAAATGGAGCACCTGGAGGAAACCCATGCAGACATGGCTAGAATGTGCAAACTCCCCACAAACAGTCGCCTGAGGCTCTCATCGAAATGGAGCCTGTGGTCCTATGAGGTAGCAGAGCTAACCACTGAGACACCGTGCCACCCAACGTAACTCTCTGGAGCACTGTCTGATCCTTGCTTCCTCAACCTTAAGTTAGCTTCTTTCTTCCTCATGACTACATGCTGAAGTCCACGTGGACAACGCTAACTGCTCTGCCTTCATCTATCTCTTGGCCAACTCCTCAAAGAGTCAATCCAGTTTGTAAATATGGTTTTTCCACTCACAAAGCCATGATGACCATCTCAAATCCGCCTTTGAATTGTAAATATACATAGCTACTTTCTCTCAGAATCTCCACCAACAACTTCCCCATCACTGGGCACACTGGACTGTAATTTCCTGGCTTTTCCCTGCAGTCCTTAAGTGATGCAACAGCCTTAGCCTCCCTCCAGTCTTCCAGTACCTCATTGTGTCTGTTGATAATATAAATATCTCTGTAAGGGACACTGCAATCTCTTCCCTAGCTTCCCACAATATTCTAGGATCGACCTAATGAGCTACTGAGGATTGATCTACCTTTATTTGTTTTACGGTTCCAGCACTTTCTCTTCTCTGTTGAGGATTCTTTCCAAGACATCACTATTTATTTCCCCAAGTTCCCGAGCTTCCATGTCTTTCTCCACAGTAAATACTGACAAGATTGTTTTGTCTAATATCTCATCTATCTCCTCTGGTTCCACACATTGGTGTCCTTTTGATCTTTAAAGGGACCCTATTCTCTACCAAGTTACTCTTTAGCCCTTATTAAAACTTGTGTAAAGGCTTCTGATAATTCAAATACACCACATCCCCCACACCACTACACCCCTCCTACACCCTTACAACTCTGCCATTTGTATTCACACAGACAAATTAAATCCAACAGGCTCAGGAACAAATTCTCTTTTATCACATGTGTCTATAAATGGCCAGTTATTGTATACTGACTTATCCTTTCTAACAATGTCAGTATGGTCCCGACTTATTGTCAGGGTAACTCTATTTGGTTTCAGACAGACAGCAGAAAGGGTTGTGGGAGTTCTTGTTTATCAACCTGAAAAAGGTAGCTTACAGGGTCAGCAGGTAATAAAGAAGGCAAATCAAATGCTGACATTTATTACAGAGGGAATGGAGTCTAAAAATAGGGAGATCTTGCTAAAACGATGCAAGGTACAAGTCAGACCACACCTTGAATATTATGAACAGTGTGAGTGCCCGAAGAAAATATATTGTTACATTGGAGGCAGGTCAGAGAAGGGTCACTCGGCTGATCCTGGGAATGGAGGGATTTTCCAATGAGAAGAGGTGGAGTAGGTTGAGGTTGAACCCATTGAAGTTTAGATAATGAGAGAGAAATGGAATGAACCATCCAAGATACTGAGGGGCTCTGATCGGGCAGATGCTGAGAAGTTAGAAAATACATCAGTAGAGCACAGCAACAGGCCCTTCGGCCCACCACGTCTATGCTGTCCATGATGCTATTCTAACTCATACAATCTGCCTGCACATGGGCCCATATCCCTCTATTCTCTTCCTGTTCATGTTTCTGCCTAAATGCCACTTCAAACCTTTACTCACATTTCTGCTTCTACCACCTCCCTCAGTAACATCCACTCTACGTAAAAAAACACTTTGCCTCACACACCTCATTTAAACTTTCTCTTTTTCACTTTAAACCTCTGCGCTCTAGTATTTGAAACTTACACATTGGAAAAGAGATTGTGACTATCTACATTATCTATCCCTGTCCTAACGTTATATCCCTGTACCTGGTCACCTGTCAGCCTCTGATACCCTCACAAATCAATCCAACTTTGTTTAATTTCCTCTTACACACCTAACATACCCTTAAAAACCCAAACATAGGCAACGTGCTGATAAACACCTTTTTTTTTACCCTCTCCAAGGCCTCCACATCCTCCCTATTGTGTGGAGATGAGAACTGCACACAGTTCTCCAAATGTGACCAAACAAACATTTTATACAATTACAGCATCAGATGCAAACCACTTTACCCAACGTTGTGAGCGATGAAGGCCAGTGCTCCATTTGCTTTCCTTTCCATCTGAAACACTCCTGTTGCCATTTTCATGGAGTTGCTGACTTGGACCAAGATCCTTCTGTATATCAATATCCCTCAGTATGCTGACATTCTTCTTGAATTTGACATCATCTCACACTTGTCCAGAATAAACTCAATTTGCCATTTCTGTCTATCTCTCCGACTGTTCTGTAAGCTCCTGCAGATGTTACTGAATCAGGGAAACAAGGGTTTTGTGGAAAAGGCAGGAAAGTAGAGTTGAACAATATCAGCTCAGCCATGATCTGACTGAAGGGCACAGCATACTCAATGGGCCAAATGGCCTCATTCACCTCCTACATCTCATGGTCTGAGCACAAACTCAGTACGTCCTGCATAATATTATGGGTTTCTGCTCACAAAACTCCTTTACAATGGGATTATTGGATATTTATTAGTACACAGCATTTGATCTACAAATATGATATGATGTTATAGAAAACCATCTCACATACAATCAGGATTCTATCCGTTACAGCACTGATACTCATTGCTGTATCAGTCGGCATGGAGACCACTGTCACACACAGTTACTGTACAGCCCTTGCTACAAGTACATTCAGTGTCCTGACTGTAACCACATTGACATTCCCGTCACTGGTTGGTGCCTACAATAGAATTCCTGCTAACGGTTGCTGCTGCTTGCTTATTCTCAACTCCACTTTTCATATCCAGATCCACATGACTGTCTCATTAATGCATTAACCTCATCCTTCCTTCACAACTTGTTGGCTTTTTGCCTAGTCTGCCTATTGGGACGAGATTAGTTTGGGATATCTGCACAGCATGGATGGGTTAGACCGAAGGGCCTGTTTCCATGCTGTACATCTCTCTGATTCTAATGACTCTATCCCAACAACCCTTCAGCATTCACTTCCCAGTGATGATCAATCATCAGCTACATCTCCGGAATGACAGTTCCATCATATCTGTTCACTGTCATTCCATCTGCCTTATGGCGAATGCAGGGAGTCATTCCGCAGTAGTGGGGGATTGAACAGATGGGTAGAGATTGCAGAGATAGGGAGGCTTACAGGGACTCGAGGATGTTAGTGTTAAACAGAGTTACATCTGGTCAAGAATGTCAGTGGGACAAAGGGGTTTGGGGATTGGAGGAATTTACAGAGATAGAGGGAGCTGGATTAGATTCTGGAGATAGTGATAGGGATGGAGAAAGGAAGAGGTAGGCAGACTGAGAGGCACAGACAGGGGGCTGTTTCATCTAGGAGAGTATTGTGTATACTAACAGAGATATGGGAGGTTGTCATGACTGAAGACGTTTACAGATATAAGGCAGCTTCTAGGCTCTGGAGGCTACAGAGATCGGAAGGCAATGGGGAATGCCAGGTTACTGGGTTGGAGACAGTTACACAAATGGGGAGGGTTGTACAAACTGAAGGAGGTTCCTGTGGTCGCGAGGGGTATGGTGTCGGGAATGAGGATGAAATTTAACAAGATAAAGATCAAAGAATTAGAGAAGGACAAGGAGATCACAATTTTTTCACAGCTAAGGAAGGGTTGTAGGAGCTGGAGAAGATTACATAGGTAGGGACCGTTGGAGAGGTTAAAGATAAATACATTGACATGGAGGGTGGTGTTGGTGGGAGGAGCTTACAGGGATAGACAGGGCTATCTGGGTTTTCAGCGATGAAAGAATTTAATATCTACTGCAGAAGTTTAGAAATTAAGGTGTTGTGGATTGGAGCACTTGACAGGGAGAATGGTGTGGAGATTCCAAACAGAGGAAGGATTATCGGGACTGGAGGATATTACAGAAATCACTAACACAGCATGGGCCAGGATTGATGCCTGCGATCCCCTGTGCTGTCGCACTGAGGACCAGTACAGCAGAGGTGAAAGCGGGACCCTCACAAGATGGTGGGAATGAAGCCTAGAATGTTGCTGTTCCTTGCCCAGCTCTCTATCTATGTCCTGTCTTCCAGGTCTGAATACAGAAGTCTACTACCTCCACCTTGTGCTGTTTACTGTGAGTGATCTTACCGGCTGCAGGATTTACTGAAGGCTCCAGGTCTCTCTCTCTCTCTCTCTCTCTCTCTCTCTCTGGCTGACCAACCAGCTTCAATGAGGTGATGGATGAGACAGGAGTTAGGAACATCCTGATTACCTGCATGAGACAGAAATAGACAGAATGGGAAATTAGACTGATGTAATGAAGATAACTCATGCAGAGTGGTACTGAGTCCAACAGAGATCTCGAGAATCCCAGTCTCCATCCCTTGTCTGTGCTGCTGCGTCTCTCTGGAGTGGACAATTCTGTTGACTCAGGATCTCAGAGCATCTGTAAGAGGGAGAAATGCTGCCAGAGGCAGCAAATAGACTGACACAGCGAGGGATACCACATGGAGAGATACTGAGTGATACCACATTATTAGACACTGTATTAACAGGGAATTGTTTGAATTTGTAACAAAGGCACTGGGATAATTGTGAGGGGATTCAACCTTCCTATCTCATCATCTCTTTGGCGGTGGCTCACAGATGAGGCTGACTCTCTCCCACTCTCGTGGATGTGGGTGGGGGTGGGGGTCTGCAATTGGCTGTACAGACCGATGTGGCCTTCCACAGACTTTGTTACACTTGGGGCACAAGGTGGCCATGGGAAGGGGGTGGGTCTGGCGTTGGTGTGACAGTGCCCTTCTTGTGCTGTTTTCTCCTGGATTCCTATTTTCCCCACAGCAAGTCTCGTGGTGCTCAACACCTTCCCAATGCTCTTTCCCCACTTCGGACAGTCTTGGCCCAGGACTTAACAGATTTGATTAAGAGATGAAAAAAAACGATCAATTCTGAGAAGCCAGCATTTAGAAACTTGGACACATTTGTTAAAGAGATCGCTATGGATTCTCCTAGCAGGAGGAGTGCAGTAGGAAGAGGAAACATTGTCAGATGATAGGAACAGGGAGAATTGAAGGTTCTGGAGGTGGTGAGGGTGTTACAGAGAGAGGCAAAGTCCTGAACAATGTTACAAAGCCAGTACGATTTGCTGCAGCTAGAGTTGTTTGCAGAGTTAGGGATGGAGATATGTATTCTCATTGATTCATTCGCGGCCTGAGGATGTCACCGGATGGACCAGCATACATTACCCCACTGCTAATTGCCTAGAGACAGCTCAGAGTCAGACACATTGCTGTGGGACTGGAGTCACATGTGAGCCAGACCAGGTAAGAATGCTAGATGTCCCTCCCTGAAGGACACACGTGAACAAGTTGATTTTTTCCAGAAAATCAACAATGCTTATACAGTGACCTCACTAATGTCCTGTACAGATACACCATGACATCCCAACTCCTACTCTCAATGCTCTGCCCAATGAAGGGTAACCATCCGAAACGCCTGCTTCACCAGCCTGTCTACCCATGATGCTACTTTCAAAAGACTGTGTATCTGCGTCCCTGGGTCACTGATTGACAAGGGCCCGAATGTTTACTTTACCAGTCCAGCCTGGTCTGTTTTACCACAATACAACATCTTGCATTTCTCCACCTGTTCTTTCTAACCTCACTGACCCAGCAGTACTGTTGATCCCTTTGTACTCTTCGATAACCCTCTTCACTGTCCACTTTATCACCAATTTCAGTCTCACTCCCAAACTTGCTAACCATGACTCCTGTATTATCATCCAAGCAGTCACACCTACACATAGGTATACAGGAACTGAAGGATTTAAAGAGATTACACAGACCTGGAGTGTTGTATGCAGAGGAGGAGATTAAACTGATAGGGATGGTTTTAGAGACTCAACAATGTTTGGAAATAATAGGGGTTGCCATGGCGATAGCAGGTTTCAACAATTTGGAGGATATAGGTCTGAAGGAGCTTTGTCTGTTAGCGATGGTACAGTACAGGGAATTGTAGTGGCTTCCCTTTCATAGCAATCCACAAGCACTTACAATAACCTGTTTGACATGTGCATTATCTCTCGACCATTCATCAGACAGCGCTGCAAATATTTCACTGCCTCCGCCTACCAGCTTAGACTGAACTAGCATTACCCAGAAGACCTCAGGCCACTCTGTCTGTCTATGCAATTTTTCAAATGAAATACAGAGTTCCTTGACAGGAAAGTCACAGGGAGTCAGGATAGCGAAGGCAGCGCTTGGTATGCATTCCTTTACTGGTCAGAGTATTGAATACAGGAGTTGGGGGGTGATGGTGCAGCTGTACAGGACAGTGGTCAGGCCACTTTTGGAAGAATGCATGCAACTCTGTTCTACTTCCTATCGGAAGGATGTTGTGAAAATTGAAAGGGTTCAGAAAAGATTTACAAGGATGTTGCCAGGGTTGAGCTATAGGGAGAGTTGAACAGGCGATGGTTGTTTTCCCTGGAGAGTCGGAGGCTGAGGGGTGACCTTATAGGGGTTTATAAAATCAAGAGGGACATGGATAGGGTAAATAGACAGTGTTTTCCCTGGGGTGTGCGAGTCCAGAATTGTAGGGCAAGGTTTAGGGTGAGAGGAGAAAGATATAAAAGAGAACTAAGGGGCAACATTTTCACGCAGAGGATAGTACATGTATGGAATGAGCTGCCAGAGGAAGTGGTGGGGGCTAGTACAACTGCAACAGTTAAAAGGCATCTGGATGGATGTATGAATAGGAAGGGTTTAGAGGGAGATGGGCCGGGTGCTGGCAGGTGGGTCTACATTGGGTTGAGATATCTGATCTGCAGGATGGGACCGTGAATGTATTGTGGAAACTGGAGGATGTTATAATTTGAACTACAGGTAATTTTTGATTGGATCTTTCAGCCAATCTTACAGATGGTACAATTGCAACATTTAAGAAGCATTTGGATGGATATATGAATAGAAAGGGTTTGGAGGGACATCGGCCAGGTACTGGCAGGTGGGACTAGATTGGGTTGGAATATCCTGTCGGCATGGCCGGGTTTGACTGAAGGGTCTGTTTCCACGCTGTACATCTCTATGACTGTAAGATCGGCTGAATGGTCCAATCAAAAATTACCTGCGGTTCAAATCATAATATCCTCCAGGTTCCACAAGCCATCCTCGGTCACATCCTGCAGGTTCTCTGAGTTGCACAACCTCCTGCAGGTCCCAAGTCCCTTCCTACATTTGTACCATCCTCCAGGTTCTGCAGCCCTTCATACCTCGTAACATGGCCCAGACTCTCCAACTCCTCCTTCCTCTGCAATGTTCCCTAGAAGGGCACTGGAGGATGGTGGGGGTTACAGAGATATGGAGGAACATCAGGATGGCAGGAGTTTGCAGACATTAGGAATATAGGGACTTGAGGAGGTTTCACAGTTTATGAGTGTTGTAGGGTCTGGAGGAACTTACAAAGGTAGGCATAGTTTGAGATTGGAGGATTCTGCAGAAAACCTTTATGTGGTTAAAGGCAGAATTCTTCGCAGCGTGCAGGAACAAAGGGATCCTGTGTCCCTCAGGTTACCACCCAAGTTGACAGGGTGTTAAGAAGGCATATGGTGTATTGGCTTTCATTAGCAGGGGAATTGAGTTTAAGAGATGCGAGGTTTTGCTGCAGCTCTACAGAACCTCAGTTAGACCACACTTGGAATATTGTCAACAGTTCTGTTTGCTTCATTATAGGAAGGATGTGGAAGCTTTAAAGACAGTGCAGAGGAGATTGAGCAGGCTACTGTCTGGACTGGAGGGCATGCCCATAGAAGGTAGGTTGTAGAAGCTGGGGCTTTTCTGATCAGAGCGAAGGAGGAAGAATGGTGACATGATAGAGGTGTACAAGGGAATGAGAGGCATAGATGGAGTGGATAACAAGAGACTATTTCCCATGGTGAAATGGCGATCACAAGGAGACATAAGTTTAAGGTAATTGGCGGAAGGTTTAGCTTAGATATCAGAGCGATACGGGCCAGGTGCTGGCAGGTAGGACTAGATGGGGTTGGGATATCCTGTCGGCATGGACGGGACTGGTATGTTATTGACACAGTGTAGTGGGTGTGTGGAATGGACTGCCAGCCGTGGTAGATTCAGACACATTCCAGATATCTAAGCAACTCTTGGATAGGCACATCAATGACAGTAAAATGTAAGATATGCAGGTTAGTTTCGTCTTCAGAGTAGGATAAAAGGTCAGCACAATATTGAGGGCTGAAGGGCTTGTACTGGAATGTGCTAATCCATGTTCTAAATAGCGAGGGTTATGATGGCAGCAAGAGGTTCCAGGAAGTGGGAGAGGTTGTGATCTGAATGAAGTGACACAAATAGGAGGCGTTGCTAAGGTTGTATGAGGTAACAGAGACAGCAATGGTCTGATCTGGAGCAGATGTCCCAGACTGGGAGGGGGGTGGGGACTGGAGGTGGTTTCACAGAGAGGGAGGGGCACAGAGCCACAGGAGGTTACAGAAATGTGGAGAGCTGGCGGGCCTACAGGAGTTCATGGAGATGGGGAGGTTGGGAGGAATGGAGCAGTTTACAGGGATAAGGATAGTGGTATTTTACACAGACAGGAATGTTTCAGGTGAATGGAGCTGAGTACAGAGATAAAGTGGGTTGTACAGATTAGAAAAACAAATAGACATATGGAGGGTAGTTGTGACTGAAGATGTTTATAGATACAGGAAGGCTTAGGTTCTGCAGGTTATTTAGATAAAGAGGGTGTGGAATCAGACAGATTCTCCAAGTGACAAAGACAGCAATTTTGGTTGGAGACAGTTTCACAGATTAGGGAGCATTCGTAACCTCCTCCAGTTTAGTCAGAGTGGGAAGGGTTGTAGGGGAGGGAGACGTTTACACATGTAAGAGCTGGAGAAGATTATGGAAATGAGTAGATAAATGGAGACACTAGAGCATGTTACATTAACAGGGTGGGTGCTGGCAATGAAAAGATATCACACAGATAGTGGGTCTTGTAGGAACTGGATTGAAAGAGTCACAGGCATTGGAATGGCTTCTGCAGACTGGGAGTGTTACAGGGACTGAGAGGATTGTAGGGTCTCCACAGATTGATGGTGTCTTTAAGAATAGAAGAGTTTATGTAGATACAGATAGCTTAAACCCAATGCATGCAGTCTTCATTTCAAGACCAGAGCCTTATTATCCCTCACCAGCCAAGGATCCCTAATCCTGCCAGCTTTTCCCTTTATCCCAATGGGGCAGACTGGTCCTGGATTCTTCAGATCACACTTTGAAAAGCCTCCCATTTGCCAGTTGTTTCTTTTCCTTCAAACAGACTCACCCAATCGACTGGAATCATAATGTGGAAGTGCCGGTGTCAGACTGGGGATGTACAAAGTTAAAAATCACCCAACACTCGGTTCCAGTCCAACCGGTTTATTTGAAAGCACTAGCTTTCAGAGCGCTGCCCCTTCATCAGGTGGTTGTGGAGCACAATCCTAAGGCACAGAATTTATACCAACAGGATGGCAGGGTCATGGAATATAATAGCAAACAAATTTAGTTGAAGCCTTTCATCTGTTACAGTGATCACCAGCGCTTCCAAAGCGAGTTGGATTATAACTGGGCATTGTGCAATTTTAAATTCACAGCATTGACGCTGGCCAGATCCTGCAGAATGGCCCCAAACCTGGCCCTGTTCCAGTTTTCCTCTTCAATATCTGGACCTGCTGATCTGCCTCCATAACTATGTTAAAACGAAGACAGTTGTGGGCACAGGACCCAAAGTGCTCTCCGAATGACACTTCAGTTACTAGCCCGGCCTCGTTTTATGAGGGGGGTTCCAGTGTTGCACCCACCTGAGTAGAGTAGGGCCCTCTGCATATTGATTTAGGAACCTTCCTTGGACGCATTTGAAAAATTGCACTCCATCCAGGTCTTTTTATACTCCAGGTGGCCCAGTCAATACAGGGAAAATTAAAATCTCCAGCCTGCACTCCTCTTCTATTCCTATAGTTATCTGCAATCTCTCTACACATCTGCTCCTCTGGTACCTGTTGGGTCTACAACAGTCTACAATACAGTCCCAACAAAGTGACCACCCCTCTTCTTCTTTCTAACTTCTAACCATGTGGAATTTTAAATGAAATATATGCTTTAAAATTGGAATTAACAATCCATAAATAAGTATTGGTAAAAATCCAAACACTTGACCTTCAGAGAAAGACAACTGTTCACTCTCATGTGGTCTGCACAACATCCCCACAGCAAAGTTTCTGCCTCTCAATGACCCTGTGAAATGGGCGAGCCAGCTGCTTAGCTCAAGGGCAGCAAGGGACGGGCAATAAAGGCTGGTCAGCCAGAGACACCCACATCCCAGACCGGATTTAAAAACAAATCCATTCAGATTGGTCCCAGCACAGTTCCAGTAGAACAATGTCCTGGCCAATCACGTTGGTAGGTTTAGGGACAGGACTTTAAACTGACAGAGAGGATGCAGGGACAGGCTTCAGGTGAAAGGAGCTTTCCAAATCCAAAGAGGAAACGTGAAGCATCAGAGCAGAGTGGGAATGTGGCTGAAGACAACAGAAAGGAACAGGATGGGACAAAGTTTAACTAAAACTGTAGATCAACAAATCCATTTGTGACAGGAAATTGTGGGAACGAGTAAATTATGTTTTTTTATTAATGGACAAAGTCTCTGCAACAAGGTAGATGGATTTGTGACACAGAGATAAAAGAGATTTAGACACCAGAGAGATGTGGTTACAGGGTGAACAAAAGGTGGAACATAAATATTTAATGATTCACAACCTTGAGCAAATTCAGGCAAAAAGGACGACTCTAACAATAATGGGTAAGACAGGCATTACAGAGAAAGCACTTGGCATTAAATCATGAAGTAGAGTCAGTCTGAATGTAAATTCTGGCTAATACTTGCCAAGGACACAAGCAGCAGACCAGTTTTAGCCACCGAACAATATTCCATGACTCGTCACTGCAATAAATAGGAAAAAATTGGATTTTTAAATAAAGGAATGGTGAACATTTATTGAAATGTCAATATTCACAAAGTCTGGGACACTCACACTGACAACAGTAATATTGGAAGAGGAGTTCAGAGAATTTTTTTTCAGTGTTTCTTAGAATAACACATTGTGCAACTGGTTAGGGATGTAACTGTCTCAGAGCGACTGTTGTGTGATAAAACTTAGTGAATGAGTTATGTCACCTGGAGAGACCCTCAGGAAAATTGTGATAAAGTGCAGTTTAAAGAAATATAAAGTTTTAAAGTAAATCACAGAAAGGACAAGCTACAACTAGAAACAAAAATAGCCAATTACATGGGTTTGAGAGGAGAACTGAACAAGGTAAACAGGCTAAACAGACTGAAATATGGGTGCCTGTAAATGAACAGTGGAAAACATTTGAAGGAACAGTGTAAAACACTCAACAAAAGGACATTCCATTGAAACAGACAAAAACTCAGCAAGAAATCCCCACCGGTCCCTCACTCAGGACAAAATGGATCATATTAGATTATGAAGCTGAGAAGATCACCACAAACTACTTAAAATCCTCAAGTGAGAGAGAGTTTTAGAATAAGTTTTAAAGGGATTGCAATGGATCTGCTAGGAGGAAGAGGGCAATGGGAAGGGGAAACATTGTCAAGGTTTATTGACACGATAGGAAAAGGGAGAGCTGAAGGTGCTGGAGGTGGTGAGAGTGTTACAGAGAGTGGTCAGGGCCTGAACGGTGTTACAAAGCCAGTACGGATTGCTGCAGCTGGAGGGGTTTGCAGAGGTAGGGAGGGACATATGTATTTTTATTTATTCATTCATGGGATGTGGGTGTCAATGGCTGGACCAGCATTCTTTGACCCCACGCTAATTACCCAGAGATTGTTGGATCCCTGGTGGATATATATAATACTTCGCTGGACACAGGTGAAGTGCTGAATGACTGGAGGGTCGCTAATGTGGTTCCTTTGTTCAGGAAGGGCAGCAGGGACAGGCCAGGTAATTACAGAGCAGGTAGTCTGACAGCAGGGGGAGGGAAATTATTGGAATGAATTTCCGTGCTGTATCACTCTGTATCCAGTTAAAGAGGATTAGTGTACCAAAATAAGGCATGTTGCAGACACTGAAGCAAGTTACAGCGATAGGGATGGTATTCCGGAATGCAGTACATCTCAAACATGTGGAGGTGCTATCGGGAAGGAAGGAGGTTACAGGGACAGGGACTATTGTAGGAGTTAAAAATTACTGAAGACACCGGTGCACAAGCCATGCCATAGGTACAGTGTTGCAGAGTAGTGAGTCTTAGTACAGTGTTGGAGGGAGAACACAGAACAGAAAGATCCCAGGCAGCATTCACACCCTCTCGTCGGAGGCCTACTCTCCCCTCTGTTGTCCTGATGCTCACTAAGACAGCACAGGACTGGATTGATAACTCTGAACTCCCGATGCTGTCTCAGTGCAACATAAGTTAAAGTAGATGTGGTGATTGAGCATGGGGTGTGTCTATACTGTGCTCCCCATCAAGCACTGTATCTATATCATGTATTGTTAGCCGATGTTTGCAGCCCTCCCATTGCTCCCTGCTCTGTGCACTGTGAGTGATCTTACCTCACTGCAGGATTTATTGAAGGCTCCAGATCTCCCTGCCCTTTGTCTCTCTGGCTGACCAACCATCTTCAATGAGGTGATGGATGAGACACACAGCAGTTGGGAAGTCTATTGAGTCAGGAACTTCCTGAGTACCTACAGGAGACAGAGAAATAGACAGAATGGAAAATTAGACTGATTCAGTGAGGGTTACACAAGGAGAATGGAAATGAACCCCACAGATATCTGGAAAATCCCAAGCTCCATCCCTGGCCTGTGCTGTTGCATCTCTCTGGAGTGGAGAATTCTGTTGGCTCAGGATCTGGAGTAGCTGCAAGAGCGAGAGGCACTGACAGGGGCAGCAATTAGACCCACACAGGGAGGGATACCACATGGAGGGAGACTGAGTGATATCACCGGAGTGCTGGAAGACTTCAGGATCACACAGTCATGTTGGAAGAATGGGTTTAGCTTCATGTATCAGTGCTCAGGGATGAGCAATCAGTGAGCAGGTGAAGCGATGGCCTAGTAACATTATTGTTAGCGCATTTGTCCAAAACCTCAGCTAATGTTCAGGGGAGGCAGGTTTGAATCCCATCATAAGATATGGTGGAATTTAAAATCAATAATTTTAAAAATAACAATTAACAATCCATAAACAAATATGAAACCATTGCTGATGTACAAAAATCATAATCCCTTAGATTAGATTCCCTACAGTGTGGAAACAGGCCTTTCGACCCAACCAGTCCACGCCATCCCTCCGAAGAGTAACCCACTCAGACCCATCTCCCTCGACCTAATACACCTAACATTATGGACAATTTAGCATGGCCAATTCGCCTGACCTGCACGGCTTTGGACTGTGAGAGGAAACCGGAGCATCCGGAGGCAATTCACGCAGACACTGGGAGAATGTGCAAACTCTACACAGTCGCCTGGGGCTGGAATCGAACCTGGGACCCTGGTGCTGTGAGGCAGGAGTGCTAATCACTGAGCCACCGTGGCGTGCACTTGTCCTTTCGACCACGAGATCTGATCATCCTCATGTGGTCTGCACGACATACCCACAGCAAAGTGTTTGCCTCTCAATTACCCTCTGAAATGGTCGAGCAAGCGACTCAGCTCATGGGCAGCTAGGGAGAGGCAATAAAGGCTGGTCAGCCAGAGACACCCACATCCCATACCTGATTTATAAAAAAATCCATTAGGATGGTCCGACTGGAAGCGTGGTGGGACCAGTGTCCTGGCCAATCATGTCAATAGGTTTATGGACAGGGCTTTAAACTGACAGAGAGGATGCTGCGACAGGGTTCAGGTGAAAGGAGCTTTCCAAATCCAAAGAGAAAAGGTGAAGTATGGGAGCAGCATGGGAATGTGGCTGAAGACAAGCAGAAAGGAACAGGATGGGACAGAGTTTAACTAAAATTGTACATCAGGGAATCGATTTGTGACAAGAAATTGCGGGAAAGAGTAAATTATGTTTTTTTTTAATGGACGAAGTTTAATCAATAAGGTAGATGGATTTGTGACACTGAGATAGAAGAGATTTAGACACCAGAGAGATGTGGTTACAGGCTGAACAAAAGGTGGACATAAATATTCAGTGGATCACAACCTTGTGGAAACTCAGGCAAAATGGGTAACGCTAACAATAATGGGTAAGAAAGGCATTACAGAGAAAGCATTTGGTCTCAGATCATGAAGTAGAGTCAGTCTGAATGTAAATTCTGGCTACTCCTTGCCAAGGACACAAGCAGCAGAACAGTTTTAGCCACCAAACAACATTCCCTTGTTCATCACTGCATTAAACAGGAACTCATTGGAATTTTTTTAACAAAGACATTGTGATAATTTTGGGAAACATCATTATTCACAAAATGTGGGACAGGCACACTGACAACAGTGATATTGGAAGAGGAGATTAGAGAATTAGTTCTCACTGTTTCTTTGAATAACACATTGTGCAACTGGCTAGGGACATAACTATCTCAGAGCGACCATTGTGTGATGGAACTTCGTGAGTGAGTAATGTCACCGGGAGAGATCCTCTGAGAAATTGTGATAAAGTGCAGTTTAAAGAAAGATAAAGTTTTAAAGTGAATCACAGAAAGGACAAGCTACAAAAAGAAACAAAAATAACCAATAACATGAGTTTGAGATGAGAACTGACCAAGGTAAATAGGCTAAACAGACTGAAATATGTGCCTGTAAATGAACAGTGGAAAACATTTGAAGGAGCAGTGTAACACACTCAACAAAAGGTCATTCCATTGAAACAGACAAATCCTCAGCAAGAAATCCCCATCGGTCCCTCACTCAAGTAAAAAGGATCATATTAGATTATCGGGCTTAGAGGATCACCAAAAAGTACTTACAATCCTGAAGTGAGAGAATGTATTAGCAGTAAGTTTTAAAGGGATTGCAGAGGGTCTGCTCACAGGAGGAGGTCAGATGGAAGAGGGAATAATTGTCAAGGTTTTATGTCACAACAGGAACCGGGAGAGCTGAAGGTGCTGGAGGTGGTGAGAGTGTTACAGAGAGTGGGCAGGGTCTGAACGGTGTTACAAAGCCAGTACAGATTGCTGCAGCTGGAGGGGTTTGCAGAAGTAGGGAGGGACATATGTATTTTTATTTATTCATTCATGGGATGAGGATGTCACTGATTGGACTAACATTCTTTGCCCCACTGCTAATTACCCAGAGTATAGCACAGAGTCAGCCATATTGCTGTGGGTCTGGTGTCCCGTGCAGGCCAGACCAGGTTAGAATGTCAGATGTTCTTCTCTAAAGGACGTAAGTGAACCAGATAAGTACTTCCTACTGGTCAGCAATGCTTTTATGTACAGCCACAACATGACATCCCAACTCCTACTCTCAATGCTCTGCCCAAAGAAGGTAACCATCCCAAAGGCCTGCTCCACCAACCTGTCTACCTGTGACACCACTTACAAAGAACAGTCTACCTGCATCCCTGGGTCTCTGACTGACAACACTACTCAGGGCCCGAATATTAGCAGTACAAGTCCCACCCTGGATTGTTTCACCACAATGGAACATGTCACACTTATCTAATTAAACTCCATCTGCTATTATTCAGCCAACTATCCCAGTGGACTATTCATCCTGTTGTATCTTGGATAAATTTCTTCACGATCCACTTTACCAACAATTTCAGTGTCACTCAAAAAAACTTACTACACGCGCACACACACAGCAAGGGAGGGATATGCGCACACAAACAGTGAGGGAGGGGGATACACAGACACACACAGCGAGGGAGGGGGACACACGCACACACAGCGAGGGACGCACACACACATAGAGGGAGGGGGACTCACACACACTGCGTGGGTGGGAAACACACAAACACACACACACAGCGAGAGGGGACACGCGCACACACACACCGCGAGGGGACACACACACACAAACAGCGAGGGAGGGGGACACACACAGCGAGGAAGGGACACGCGCGCGCACACACACACACACACACACAGAGGAAGGGACACGCGCGCGCGCGCACACACACACAGAGGGAGGGACACGCGCGCAAACACACAGCGAGGGAGGGATACACGCACACACACAGCGAGGGAGGGAGACACACAGACACACAGCGAGGGAGGTGGACACACAACACACAGCAAGGGAGGGGGTGACACACACAGCGAGGGGGTGGACACGCAAAAACACAGCGAGGGAGGGGGACACACACACAGCGAGGGAGGGGGACATGCACAAACACAGCGAGGGAGGGATACGTGCACACACAGAGTTAGGGAGGGACATGCGCACACACACAGCGAGGGAGGGGGACACACACACAGCGAGGGAGGGACACACACACACACACACACAGCGAGGGGACACACACACACACAGCGAGGGAGGACACGTACACACACACCGCAAGGGGGGACACACACACAAACAGCGAGAGAGGGGGACACGCACACACACACACACATACACAGAGCGAGGGGGACACACACACAGCAAGGGAGGGGGTGACACACACAGCGAGGGGGTGGACATGCACAAACACAGCGAGGGAGGGGGACACACACGCAGCGAGGGAGGGGGACATGCACAAACACAGCGAGGGAGGGACACGTGCACACACACAGTTAGGGAGGGACACGCGCACACACAGCAAGGGAGGGGGACACACAAACACAGCGAGGGAGGGACACGCGCACACACAGCAAGGGAGGGGGGACACACAAACACAGCGAGGGAGGGACACGCGCGCACACACAGCGAGGGAGGGATACACGCACACACACAGCGAGGGAGGGAGACACACAGACACACTGCGAGGGAGGGAGACACAGACACACAGCGAGGGAGGGAGACACACAGACACACAGCGAGGGAGGGGGTGACACACACAGCGAGGGGGTGGACACGCACAAACACAGCGAGGGAGGGGGACACACACGCAGCGAGGGAGGGGGACATGCACAAACACAGCGAGGGAGGGATACGTGCACACACAGAGTTAGGGAGGGACATGCGCACACACACAGCGAGGGAGGGGGACACACACACAGCGAGGGAGACACACACACACACACACACACAGACAGCGAGGGGACACACACACACACACACAGCGAGGGAGGACACGTACACACACACACACACACACACACACACACACACACAGAGCGAGGGGGACACACACACAGCAAGGGAGGGGGTGACACACACAGCGAGGGGGTGGACATGCACAAACACAGCGAGGGAGGGGGACACACACGCAGCGAGGGAGGGGGACATGCACAAACACAGCGAGGGAGGGACACGCGCACACACAGCAAGGGAGGGGGACACACAAACACAGCGAGGGAGGGACATGCGGACACACACAGCGAGGGAGGGGGACACACACAGCGAGGGAGGGACACACACACACACACACACACACACACACACAGCGAGGGAGGGGGACACACACAGCGAGGGAGGGACACACACACACACACAGCGAGGGAGGGACACACACACAATGAGGGAGGGGGACGCGCACACACACAGTGAGGGAGGGGGACGCGCACACACACAGTGAGGGAGGGGGACACACACACACACAGCGAGGGAGGGACACACACACACACACACAGCGAGGGAGGGACACACACACACACAGAGCGAGGGAGGGACACGCACACACACACAGCGAGGGAGGGGGACACTCACACACAATGAGGGTGGGGGAGCCGCGCACACAATGAGGGAGGGGGACATGCACAGCGAGGGGGGACACACACAGCGAGGGGGAGCTCACACAGCGAGGGAGGGACACATACACAGCAAGGGAGTGACACACACACACACACACAGCGAGGGAGTGACACACACACACAATGAGGGAGCGGGTCACGCACACACACAGCAGGGGGGACACACACAGCGATGGGACACACACACAGGGATGGGGGACACACACAAACACACAGTGAGGGGGGGGAGACACACAGCGAGGGGGGCACACTCAGCGAGGGAGGCGGACACACACGCACAGCGAGGGGGGTTACGTGCACACACACAGCGAGGGAGGGACACGCGGACAATTACAGCGAGGGAGGGGCCACACACACAATGAGGGAGGGGGACACACACAGCGAGGGAGGGACACACACACACACAGCGAGGGAGGGACACACACACACACACACACAGTGAGGGAGGGACACGCGCTAACACACAGCGAGGGAGGGGGACACACACAACGAGGGAGGGACACACACACACACACAGCGAGGGAGGGACACACACACAGCGAGGGAGGGGGACACACACAGCGAGGGAGGGACACACACACATACACACAGCGAGGGAGGGACACGCGCACACACACAGTGAGGGACGGACACGCGCACACACACACACAGTGAGGGAGGGGGACACTCACACACAATGAGGGCGGGGGAGCCGCACACACAATGAGGGAGGGGGACATGCACAGCGAGGGGGGGCTCACACAGCGAGGGAGGGACACACACACTGCGAGGGAGGGACACACACACTGCGAGGGAGGGACACACACACTGCGAGGGAGGGACACGCGCACACACACAGCGAGGGAGGGACACGTGCACACACACCGAGGGAGGGGGACACATACACAACAGCGAGGAAGGGACACACACACACACACACACACACACACACACACACACACACACAGCGAGGGAGGGACACACACACACAATGAGGGAGCGGGTCACGCACACACACAGCAGGGGGGACACACAAAGCGAGGGGGGACACACACAGGGATGGGGGACACACACACACACAGCGAGGGGGGGAGACACACAGCGAGGGGGGCACACTCAGCGAGGGAGGGGGACACACACGCACAGCGAGGGGGGTTACGTGCACACACACAGATAGGGAGGGACACAGCACACACACAGCGAGGGAGGGACACGCGGACAATTACAGCGAGGGAGGGGCCACACACACAATGAGGGAGGGGGACACACACAGCGAGGGAGGGACACACACACACACAAAACGAGGGAGGGACATGCGCACACACAGAGCGAGGGAGGGGGACACGCACACACACAGTAAGGGAGGGACTCGCGCGCGCACACAGCGAGGGGGGGGACACACACACAGCGAGGGAGGGACACACACACACACACACAGCGAGGGAGGGGGACACACACACAGCGAGGGAGGGACACACACACACACACACACACAGTGAGGGAGGGACACGCGCACACACACACACAGCGAGGGAGGGGGACACTCACACACAATGAGGGTGGGGGACACGCACACACAATGAGGGAGGATGACACGCGCACACAATGAGGGACGGGGACATGCACAGCGAGGGGGGTCACACAGGGCGAGGAAGGGACACACACAGCGAGGGAGGGACACACACACAGAGCGAGGGAGGGACACACACACACACAATGAGGGAGGTGGTCACGCACACACAATGAGGGACGGGGACATGCACAGCGAGGGGGGTCACACAGGGCGAGGGAGGGACACACACAGCGAGGGAGGGACACGCGCACACTCACAGCGAGGGAGGGACATGCGCACACACACAATGAGGGAGGGGGTCACGCACACACACAGCGAGGGGGACACACACAGCGAGGGGGACACACACAGGGGGACACACACAGCGAGGGGGACACACACACAGCGAGGGAGGGACACACACACAGCGAGGGAGGGACACACACACACACACAATGAGGGAGGGGGTCACGCACACACACAGCGAGGGGGACACACACAGCGAGGGGGACACACACAGCGAGGGGGACACACACACAGCGAGGGAGGGACACACACACAGCGAGGGAGGGACACACACACACACAATGAGGGAGGGGGTCACGCACACACACAGCGAGGGGGACACACACAGCGAAGGGGTGACACACAGCGAGGGGGCACACTCAGCGAGGGAGGGGGACACACACACAGCGAGGGAGGGAGACACACACACACACACACACAGCGAGGGAGGGAGACGCGCACACACACACACACACACACACAGCAAGGGACACACTCACACACACACACACACACACACACACACACAGCGAGGGTGGGGGACGTACACGCACACACAGCGAGGGAGGTGGACACACACATACTGCGAGGGCAGGAGATACGCACAAACACACAGTGAGGGAGTGGGACACGCATAAACACAGCAAGGGAGAGGCGCACGAACAAACAGAGCGAGGGAGGGTGTCACACACTCACAGCGAGGGAGGGGGACACACACAAACATACAGCGAGGGAGGGACACACACACACCGCGAGGGAGGGACATGCGCACACACACTCAGCAAGGGAGGGGGACACACGCACAGAGCGAGGGAGGGACACGCACACAGCGAGGGAGGGACACACACACACACACAGCGAGGGAGGGACAGACACGAACACACACACAGCGAGGGAGGGGACACACGCACACAGCAAGGGAGGGGGACACGCACACAGCGAGGGAGGGGACAGGCACGCACACAGCGAGGGAGGGGACACGCACCCACACAGCAAGGGAGGGGGACACACGCGCACAGGGAGGGAGGGACACGCACACACCCACACAGCGAGGGAGGGACACGCACACACTCACAGCGAGGGAGGGACAGATAGACACACACACACACACAGAGCGAGGGAGAGGACACACGCACACAGCAAGGGAGGGGGACACGCAGGCACACAGCGAGGGAGGGAACACGCACACACGCAGCAAGGGAGGGGGACACACGCACACAGCGAGGGAGGGACACGCACACACACACACACACACAGAGCGAAGGAAGGGGGACACACACACACAGTGAGGGGGGAGACACACAGCAAAGTGGGGCACACTCAGCGAGGGAGGGGGGACACACAGCGTGGGGGAGACACACACTGAGGGGGGGCACACTCAGCGAGGGAGGGGGGACACACACACAGCGAGGGGGAGAGACACACACACACACACACACACAGCGAGGGAGGGGGATACACACACAGCGAGGGAGGGGCACACACAGCGAGGGGGAAACACACACAGCGAGGGAGGGACACACACACACACACAGCGAGGGAGGGGACACACACACACACACACACACACAGCGAGGGAGGGGGGGACAGGCGCACACATAGCGAGGGGAGGGACACACACACACAGCGAGGGAGGGACACACACAAATACAGCGAGGGAGGGGGACACACACACAGCGTGGGAGGGGGGGACACACACACAGCGTGGGAGGGGACACACACAGCAGCGAGGGAGGGGGGACAGGTGCACACACACACACACACACACAGCGAGGGAGGGGGGACACACAGCGAGGGAGGGGGGACACACAGACACACAAAGCGAGGGAGGGGGACACACACACAGTGTGGAAGGGGGACACGCACACGGCGGGGGAGGGGGACACACACACAGCGAGGGAGGGGAAACGCACTCACACAGCGAGGGAGGGGAAACGCAGGCACATAGTGAGGGGGGACACGCGCACACACAGTGATGGGGACACACACACAGCGAGGGAGGGGAAACGCACACACACAGAGAGGGAGGGGACACGCAGGCACATAGCGAGGGGGGACATGCACACAGATACACAGCGAGGGAGGGACACACACACACACACACACACACACACTCACATATACACACACACACACACACAGCGAGGGAGGGACACGTGCACACACACAGCGAGGGAGGGGGACACGCACACAGCGAGGGAGGGGGACACGCACGCACACAACGAGTGTGGGGTCACGCATGCACAGCGAGGGAGGGACACGCATACACACACAGCGAGGGAGGGGGGCACACACACAGCGAGGGAGGGACACACACACACACAGAGCAAGGGAGGGACACGCGGACACACACGCACACACGCACAGCGAGGGAGTGGGGACACACACAGCGAGGGAGGGGGACACACACACACACAGAGCAAGGGAGGGATACGCGGACACACACGCACACACGCACAGCGAGGGAGTGGGGACACACACAGCGAGGGAGGGGGACACGCACAATCACAGCGAGGGAGGGACATGCGCACACACACAGTTAGGGAGGGACACGCGCACACACACAGCGAGGGAGGGGGACACACACAGCGAGGGAGGGGGACACGCACAAACACAGCGAGTGAGGGACACGCGCACACACAGCGAGGGAGGGACACGCGGACACATACAGCGAGGGAGGGGGACACAAACACACAATGAGGGAGGGGGACACGCACACACACAGCAAGGGAGGGACACGCGCGCACACACAGCGAGGGAAGGACGTGCGCACACACACAGCGAGGGAGGGGGAAACGCACACACAATGAGGGAGGGGGCACGCACAGCGAGGGGGGGGACACACACAGCGATGGGGGGCACACACAGCGAGGGGGAACACACACACAGCGAGGGAGGGACACACACACAGCGAGGGAGGGACACACACACAGCGAGGGAGGGACACTCGCATACCCACAACGAGGGAGGGACACACGCACACACACCGAGGGAGGGGCACACACACACACACAGCGAGGGAGGGACACACACACACACACAGCGAGGGAGGGGGAAACACACACACACAGCGAGGGAGGGACACACACATACAATGAGGGAGGGTGTCACTCACACACACAGCGAGGGAGGGGGAAACACACACACACACACACACACAGCGAGGGAGGGACACACACACACACAAACACAGCGAGGGAGTGACACACACACACAATGAGGGAGGGGGTCACGCACACACACAGCAGGGGGGACACACACAGCGAGGGGGGAACACACACAGTGATGGGGGACACACACACACACACACACAGCGGGGGGGAGACACACAGCGAGGGGGCACACTCAGCGAGGGAGGGGGACACACACATAGCGAGGGGGGATATGTGCACACACGCAGCGAGGGAGGGACACGGCACACACACAGTGAGGGAGGGACATGCGGACAATTACAGCGAGGGAGGGGGACACACACAATGAGGGAGGGGGACACACACAGCGAGGGAGGGACACACACACACACATACACACACACAAAACGAGGGAGGGTCATGCGCGCACACACAGCGAGGGAGGGGGACACACACAGTGAGGGAGGGACACACACACACACACAGCGAGGGAGGGGGACACACACACAGTGAGGGAGGGACACACACACACACACAGCGAGGGAGGGGGACACTCGCACACATTGAGGGTGGGGGACAAGCACACACAATGAGGGAGGGGGACACGCACACACAATGAGGGAGGGGGACACGCACAGCGAGGGGGGACACACAGGGCGAGGGAGGGACACACACAGCGAGGGAGTGACACACACACACACACACACACACACACACACACACAGCGAGGGAGTGACACACACACACAATGAGGGAGGGGGTCACGCACACACACAGCAGGGGGGGACACACAGCGGGGGGAACACACACAGTGATGGGGGACACACACACACACACACAGTGGGGGGGAGACACACAGCGAGGGGGGCACACTCAGCGAGGGAGGGGGACACACACACACAGCGAGGGGGGTACGTGCACACACACACAGACAGGGAGGGACACGGCACACACACAGATAGGGACGGACACGGCACACACACACAGCGAGGGAGGGAAACGTGCACACACACACAGCGAGGGGGGAGACACGCACACACAGCGAGGGAGGGGGACGCACACCCACACACAGCGAGGGAGGGGGAGGAAACCCACACACAGCGAGGGAGGGGGACACACACACAGTGAGGGAGTGGGACACGCATAAACACAGCAAGGGAGGGGGACACGCACAAACACAGCAAGGGAGGGACACGCGCGCACACACAGCGAGGGAAGGACGTGCGCACACACACAGCGAGGGAGGGGGTAACGCACACACAATGAGGGAGGGGGACACACACACAGTGATGGGGGACACACACACACACAGCGGGGAGGGGGATACACACAAACATACAGCGAGGTAGGGACTCACACACACATGGCAAGGGAGGGGGACACACACAGCGAGGTGGGAACACAAACACACACACACAGCGAGGGAGGAACACTCAAACACAGCGAGAAAGGGACACACACACACACACAGAGCGAGGGAGGGACACGCACACACCCACACAGCGAGGGAGGAACACTCAAACACAGCGAGAAAGGGACACACACACACACACAGCGAGGGAGGATGACACGCACACACAGCGAGGGAGGGACACGCACACACCCACACAGCGAGGGAGGGACACGCACACACACACAGCGAGGGAGGGACACACACACACCCACACAGCGAGGGAGGGATACGCGCGCACACACAGCGAGGGAGGGACATGCACACAGCGAGGGGGGACACGCGCACACATACACAGCGAGGGAGGGACACAAACAAATACAGCGAGGGAGGGGGACACACAGCCTGGGAGGGGGGACACACACACACAGCGTGGGAGGGGGACACACACCCAGCGAGGGAGGGGGGGAACAGGCGCAAACACAGCAAGGGAAAGGACACACACACACAGCGAGGGGGGGGACACACACAATGAGGGAGGGGGTCACGCACACACACAGCGAGGGGGGACACACACACACAGCGAGGGAGGGGACACACACACACACAGCGAGGGAGGGGACACACACACACACAGTGAGGGAGGGGGACGCACACCCACACACAGTGAGGGAGGGGGATGGACACCCACACACAGTGAGGGAGGGGGATGGACACCCACACACAGCGAGGGAGGGGGACGCACACCCACACACAGTGAGGGAGGGGGATGGACACCCACACACAGTGAGGGAGGGGGATGGACACCCACACACAGTGAGGGA
The DNA here is from genome assembly GCF_020745735.1 of Hemiscyllium ocellatum. Classification (NCBI taxonomy): domain Eukaryota; kingdom Metazoa; phylum Chordata; class Chondrichthyes; order Orectolobiformes; family Hemiscylliidae; genus Hemiscyllium; species Hemiscyllium ocellatum. Next base: position 42,488,931 of record NC_083439.1, on the reverse strand, counting down.
GGGGGATGGACACCCACACACAGTGAGGGAGGGGGACGCACACCCACACACAGTGAGGGAGGGGGATGGACACCCACACACAGTGAGGGAGGGGGACGCACACCCACACACAGTGAGGGAGGGGGATGGACACCCACACACAGCGAGGGAGGGGGACACACACATACTGCGAGGGCGGGAGACACGCACAAACACACAGCGAGGGGACAAGCATACACAGCGAGGGAGGGGGACACGCATAAACACAGCGAGGGAGGGGGCACACACAAACACACACCGAGGGAGGGACTCACACACACATGGCAAGGGAGGGGGACACACACAGCGAGGGAGTGGGACATGCACACACACTCACACACACAGCGAGGGAGGAACACTCAAACACAGCGAGGAAGGGGAACACACACACACATAGAGTGAGGGAGGGACATGCACACAAACACAGCGAGGGAGGATGACACGCACACACAGCGAGGGAGGGACAAGCACACACCCACACAGCGAGGGAGGGACACGCGCACACACACAGCGAGGGAGGGACACACACACACGCATAATGAGGGAGGGGGACACGCATGCACACAGCGAGGGAGGGACACGCGCACACATACACACACACACACAGCGAGGGAGGGAGACGCACACACAGCGAGGGAGGGACACACACACACACACAGCGGAGGGAGGGACACGCGCACACACAGCGAGGGAGGGACAGACAGACACACACAATGATGGAGGGGGACACGCATGCACACAGCGAGGGGGGACACGTGCACACATACACAGCGAGGGAGGGACACAAACAAATACAGCGAGGGAGGGGGACACACAGCGTGGGAAGGGACAAACACACACACAGCGTGGGAGGGGGACACACACACTGCGAGGGAGGGGGGAAACAGGCGAACACACAGCGAGGGGAGGGACACACACACACACAGCGAGGGAGGGGGACACATACAAACACAGTGAGAGAGGGGTCACGCACACACACACACACACACAGCGAGGGAGGGGGACACACACACAGCGAGGGAGGGGGACAGGCACAAACACAGCGAGGGAGGTATACGTGCACACACACAGTTAGGGAGGGACACGCGCACACATACAGCAGTGGAGGGGGACACACACACAGCGAGGGAGGGGGACACACACACAGCGAGGGAGGGGGACGGACACACACACACACACACACACACACAGCGAGGGAGGGACATGCACACAGCGAGGGAGGGATACGCGCACACACACAGCGAGGGAGGGACACACACACACGCACAATGAGGGAGGGGGACACGCATGCACACAGCGAGGGAGGGACACGCGCACACATACACACACACACACAGCGAGGGAGGGACACGCACACACACACACAGCGGAGGGAGGGACACGCGCACACACAGCGAGGGAGGGACAGACAGACACACACAATGATGGAGGGGGACACGCATGCACACAGCGAGGGGGGACACGCGCACACATACACAGCGAGGGAGGGACACAAACAAATACAGCGAGGGAGGGGGACACACAGCGTGGGAGGGGACAAACACACACACAGCGTGGGAGGGGGACACACACACCGCGAGGGAGGGACACACGCACACACACAGCGAGGGAGGGACATGCGCACACACAGCAAGGGAGGGAGACACACACACACACACACACACACACACACACACACACACAGCGAGGGAGTGGACACACACAAACACAGCGAGGGAGGGACACACACACAGCGAGGGAGGGGGCCATGCACAAACACAGCGAGGGAGGGACACGCGCATACACACAGCGAGGGGGACACACAACACAGAAAGGGAGGGGGTGACACACACAGCGAGGGAGTGGACACGCACAAACACAGCGAGGGAGGGGGACATGCACAATCGCAGCAAGGGAGGGATACGTGCACACGCGCAGTGAGGGAGGGGGACACACACACAAACAGCGAGGGAGGGACACACACACACACACAGCGAGGGAGGGACACGTGCACACACACAGTGAGGGAGGGACACACAAACACATACAGCGAGGGAGGGACACACACACACACAATGAGGGAGAGGGACACGCACACACACAGCAAGGGAGGGACACGCACACACACACACAGCGAGGGAGGGGGACACTCACACACACAGCGAGGGAGGGGGACACTCACACACAATGAGGGAGGGGGACACACACAGCGAGGGGGGGCTCACACAGCGAGGGAGGGCTCACACAGCGAGGGAGGGACACACACAACGAGGGAGGGACACACACAACGAGGGAGGGACACACACACACACAGCGAGGGAGGAACACACACACACACACACACACAGCGAGGGAGGGGGACACACGCACACAGTGAGGGAGGGGTCACGCACACACACACAGCGAGGGACACACACACACAGCAAGGGAGGGGGTGACACACACAGCGAGGGGGTGGACACGCACAAACACAGTGAGGGAGGGGGACATGCACAAACACAGTGAGGGAGGGGGACATGCACAAACACAGCGAGGGAGGGATACGTGCACACACACACACACACACAGTTAGGGAGGGACACGCGCACACACAGCGAGGGAGGGGGACACGCACACACACACACACACAGCGAGGGAGGGGGACACACACACAATGAGGGAGGGGGACATGCACACACACAGTGAGGGAAGGACACGCACACACTATGAGGGTGGGGGACACGCACACACAATGAGGGAGGGGGACAAGCTCAGCGAGGGGGTACACACACAGCAAGGGAGGGACACGCGCACACACACCGAGGGAGGGACAGACACACACACCGAGGGAGGGACAGACACACACAGCGAGGGAGGGGGAAACACACAATGAGGGAGGGGGTCACGCACACACACAGCAGGGGGGACACACACAGCGATAGGACAAACACACACACAGCGAGGGGGGATACACACACAGCGAGTGGGGGAGACACACACACACACACACACACACACACACACACACACCCCACAGCGAGGGAGGGGGACACGCACAAACACAGCGAGGGAGGGGGTCACACACTCACAGCGAGGGAGGGGGCACACACAATGAGGGAGGGGGACACACATACACACAGCGAGGGGACACACACACACAGCGAGGGGGGGAGACACACACAGCGAGGGGGGGAGACACACACACACACACACACACACAGCGAGGGAGTGGGACACACACAAACACAGCGAGGGAGGGGGTCACACACAAACACACACCGAGGGAGGGACTCACACACACATGGCAAGGGAGGGGGACACACACAGCGAGGGAGTGGGACATGCACACACACTCACACACACAGCGAGGGAGGAACACTCAAACACAGCGAGGAAGGGGAACACACACACACATAGAGTGAGGGAGGGACAAGCACACACCCACACAGCGAGGGAGGGATACGCGCACACACACAGCGAGGGAGGGACATGCACACAGCGAGGGAGGGACACGCGCACACACACAGCGAGGGAGGGACACACACACACGCACAATGAGGGAGGGGGACACGCATGCACACAGCGAGGGAGGGGGACACGCGCACACATACACACACACACACAGCGAGGGAGGGACACGCACACACAGCGAGGGAGAGACACACACACACACACACACACACACACACACACACACAGCGAAGGGAGGGACACGCGCACACACAGCGAGGGAGGGACAGACACACACACACAATGAGGGAGGGGGACACGCGCACACATACACAGCGAGGGAGGGACACAAACAAATACAGCGAGGGAGGGGGACACACAGCCTGGGAGGGGACAAACACACACACAGCGTGGGAGGGGGACACACACACAGCGAGGGAGGGGGGAACAGGCGAACACACAGCGAGGGGAGGGACACACACACACAGCGAGTGGGGGGACACGCACACACACAGCGAGGGAGGGGGACACACACACAGCGAGGGAGGGGGACAGGCACAAACACAGCGAGGGAGGTATACGTGCACACACAGAGTTAGGGAGGGACACGCGCACACATACAGCAGTGGAGGGGGACACACACACAGCGAGGGAGGGGGACACACACACAGCGAGGGAGGGACACGGACACACACACACACACGCACACACACACACACACACACAGAGCGAAGGGGGACACGCGCACACACACACATCGCAAGGGGACACACACACACAAACAGCGAGGGAGGGGGACACGCACACACACACCGCGAGGGAGGGACACGCACACACACAGCGAGGGAGGGACATGCGCACACACAGCAAGGGAGGGAGACACACACACACACACACACAGCGAGGGAGTGGACACGCACAAACACAGCGAGGGAGGACACACACACAGCGAGAGAGGGGGACATGCACAAACACAGCGAGGGAGGGACACGCGCATACACACAGCGAGGGGGACACACAACACAGAAAGGGAGGGGGTGACACACACAGCGAGGGAGTGGACACGCACAAACACAGCGAGGGAGGGGGACATGCACAAACACAGCGAGGGAGGGGGACATGCACAAACACAGCGAGGGAGGGATACGTGCACACGCACAGTGAGGGAGGGGGACACACACACACACAGCGAGGGAGGGACACGTGCACACACACAGTGAGGGAGGGACACACAAACACATACAGCGAGGGAGGGGGACACACACACAATGAGGGAGAGGGACACGCACACACACAGCAAGGGAGGGACACGCACACACACACAGCGAGGGAGGGGGACACGCACACACAGCGAGGGAGGGGGACACTCACACACAATGAGGGAGGGGGACACGCACAGCGGGGGGGGACACACACAGCGAGGGGGGGCTCACACAGCGAGAGAGGGACACACACAACGAGGGAGGGACACACACACACCAAGGGAGGGACACACACACACAGCGAGGGAGGAACACACACACACACACACACACACACAATGAGGGAGGGTGTCACGAACACACACAGCAGGGGGGACACATACAGCGATGGGGACACACACACACACAGCGAGGGGGGGAGACACACAGCGAGGGGGGGCACACTCCGCGAGGGAGGGGTACACACACGCACAGCGAGGGGGGATAAGTGCACACACACAGATAGGGAGGGACACGGCACACAGACAGCGAGGGAGGGACACGCGCACACAGCGAGGGAGGGACACACACACAATGAGGGAGGGGGTCATGCACACACACAGCAGGGGGGACACACACAGCGAGGGGGGACACACACAGCGATAGGGGTCACACACAAACACAGCGAGGGGGGGAGACACACAGCGAGGGGGGCACACTCAGCGAAGGAGGGGGACACACACGCACAGCGAAGGAGGGACACGGCACACACACAGCGAGGGAGGGGGACACACGCACACAGTGAGGGAGGGGTCACGCACACACACACAGCGAGGGGGACACACACACAGCAAGGGAGGGGGTGACACACACAGCGAGGGGGTGGACACGCACAAACACAGTGAGGGAGGGGGACATGCACAAACACAGCGAGGGAGGGGGACATGCACAAACACAGCGAGGGAGGATACGTGCACACACACACACACACACACAGTTAGGGGAGGGACACGCGCACACACAGCGAGGGAGGGGGACACGCACACACACACACACACAGCGAGGGAGGGGGACACACACACTATGAGGGTGGGGGACATGCACACACAATGAGGGAGGGGGACACGCTCAGTGAGGGGGTACACACACAGCGAGGGAGGGACACACACACAGCAAGGGAGGGACACGCGCACACACACCGAGGGAGGGACAGACACACACAGCGAGGGAGGGGGAAACACACAATGAGGGAGGGGGTCACGCACACACACAGCGGGGGGACACACACAGCGATAGGACAAACACACACACAGCGAGGGGGGATACACACACAGCGAGTGGGGGAGACACACACACACACACACAGCGAGGGAGGGGGACGCACACCCACACGCAGCGAGGGAAAGGGACGGACACCCACACACAGCGAGGGAGGGGACACGCACACAGTGAGGGAGTGGGACATGCATAAACACAG